>NW_017100255.1:672933-692684 GCF_001263275.1 Habropoda laboriosa | reverse complement strand
TAAATAAAATAAATGAATTTTTATTTCTTGAGTGAAAATTTTCTTTTATACAGACTTAGGATATTACATAAAGACTGCAGAGTAGCGAAAATCACATTATGTAACATCTCATTAAGATAATAGGATATTTGAATGCATATATTCGTATAATTTCTATTTATCTATTTCTTATTCACATTATATTGAAGCAACTATTAACTCTTTTCAAAAATAACAGTTTGGTTATTGTTCAATATTAAAGTTGTTTCATACTATAACTATATACCGCAAAAAACTATATATAATTTATAATTTTCTTTCTTTTGCAAATATTAATGATGCATTATTATAAAGTATACTGTCATGTAAATATAAAAGAATTGTCACTTAAAGATAAAATAACAACATAGGATGAAACATACAGGAAGACTAATATTTTTTGATTGATTTTCGTATAAGTGCCAATCTTTGTTTATGTGCTTCAGTAACTGTTGCACGTTTGTATGGGCGTACTTCATCTGTGCCAAAACCAGGTATCCACATGTTCCAATTTCTTTCTAAAAGTTGAATAATTCGCATAAATACATTTAATCAGTAGATTATGTCCATAAATATTTGTTTATAACTATTTTTCATAACTCACCTAAGTGTAATTGTACATCTTTTACTTCTACAGTGTTTGCATGACGATGCTTAGCTAACAAACATGCTGCATTTACAGTTGTTTCTACAAAATCATCTGCCAACTGCAAAAGCATTTCTTCTACTTCTTCATCTAATTGTTCAGTGGGATCTACCTCTTTCACAAGATCTTGAAGTCGTGTTTTAGTTAAAAACTGAAATTAAAACAATGTAAAACATTGAATAAAACAAAATTTATATTTTTTATAATCAAAAACATACCTGTGGAAAATCATTGAAGGAACTTTGCTGTTGCTGTTGCGGTTGCTGCTGTTGTTGTTGTGTTGAGGGTTGCTGCACTACCTGCTGTTTTGAAGGTTGTGATACAAATTGCGTCTGTTGAGATTGTGTCTGAGGCTGTAATATCTGTACTACTGTATTACCACTTTGTATATTAGGCACGGTAGATGATGCCTGAGTGTTAGGTCCAATAGATTGTAAACTACCAAGCACAGGTGTCATGTCAGATCCGGCGTTGGTAGTTTGTATGAGTGCCGTTTGTTGTGACATTTTCTTAATTCCTTTACTTACTACGTTTCTTTTATTTAAGTAAATTCAAATAGTCGTAACCTGTAAAACATAGCTGTTTGTTATCATCCAATGCAGATTTACCGAACTACCGTGCGACACAAGCGCGATATATTCTTTAATGACATAACTTTCTAGATACGCGTTTGTCGTATTATATGAAAGTGATGTGAATGTTTACCACTTGAGGTGGCGCATATGTCGTTAATACTTGAAATGTTTCACATCACAATGTCTTGAACTTTGCGCTAAATATTTCCCCATAGCGAGTACTGGATCCCCGTAACGCTTAGTTCAGCTTGTCTGTAAAGAATGAATAGCTTTCTAGTTGTGGGCGCTGTCATCGATAGATTCAAGATGGCTATGGTGCATTACAGAAGAGAAAATTCGAAACGTTTAAACGATAATTTTTAATAATATACAACCTTGAGTTTACTGCAAAGAATTTGGTTGAAGTTTCGGTGGTATATATAACGTTAATTTCTCTCGCAAACGTTGAGAATACCACACAAAAAGAACGAAAACCAAAATGGCATTTTTCGAAGCTAGCTGATTTCAGGAAGAATCTCCAATGCCAGCGGGGAGGATGATTTCCTTAGTTTTGTGGCGATTTCGCCAGTGATCAAGGTGAATTGACTGGCTGTAAGTTTCTTGACCGTATAGTTACTATGTTTAAACGCATATTTTGTTTTTATCATGATATCATATGATATTGATAAAGCATGCTGTCATTTGAAATAAATGTTTTATAACCACTTCTTTAATAATTGGATGAACCCTATACCGAATGTATTGTTTGTAATTTCATCTGTATTATGAAATGATTAAAAAATAAATGCTTATTTAGAAATAGAACTGTTATTTGAACTCAATGTTTTACAACAAATAATATACTAACAAAATATATACATATATTGATGATACTTTATTCTTATGGCAATATTTTTTATGAAACTAATTGTATTATATAGTGTATTTACTAAATAATTATTTTCTTTTCATATGTATATATATTGTAACATAAAATTATCTATTTTCACTTTTCATTTTATACTTCTATACATACTTTTAAGTTCTACATATTTTTAGTGCTATTTGAATGTCAAGTATGACTCCTCCCTTAAATCGAAAACGAAGCTCATCTGTTAGTTTTACAAGAGCTAAAGATGATAGCGAAGATGCTGCAGATGAAATCCATATATCTTTAGCACCATATATACAAACATATTTGGCACATAGTGGACAAGGACTTGGATGTTGTGGAATTAGCCTTCCAGTACCATTCGAACGTGCAGCACCAAGATCTTGGTGGAATCCTAGATTTGATTCAGAAATACTTGAAGATCAATTTAAAAGAAGTGCCTTTCCACAAATTAGATTAAGATTCCGGTATGTAACACAGTATTGCATGTGTGTTTAATCTTATAATGAATATACTAATATGTATCATTTTAGGTATGCTTTAACATACATTTTGTTGGTTTCTTTATCATGGCTGGTATATTTTGTTATAATTGGAACAGAATACAGTACTACAACATGGCCAGCCATAGCAGCAGTTTTCACTATTGTCGGAGCAATGGTATCAGCAGTCTTATATTTAACACATACAGATTATTATAAGAGTTATGTGTTACCAATTTCATTGGGTGTTGCATCCATGCTTTGCATTCTGTCTTTACTTTTTCTCACAATAGTACCACCTTATATAGATGGCTTAACTCTAGTCGGACATTTTGCATTATGTTCTGAGATTTTGTTATTAATTTACACTGTCTTACCAATGCCGCTGTATGCTTGCGTGGGAATATCAACGATTTATTCATTTCTATTTGAATTTTTGACTGCCTACCTATATGGTTCAAAAAGTGCAAGAGAACATTTTTTTAGCAAATATGTTTTCTCAAATACTTCAACAGGGAATGATGCCATTATAGATTACAACAAAATATCAGCACCTGCATACTCATTTTTGAAAAACTTTAATAACAGTCAATTTTTTAATGTGATGCACGATGACAACGAATATACAACTGCAAGTACGAAACAAGTATCAGATTCTCAGAATTCAACACTGTTATCTGCTCTGGGAATGAATTTAAATCAAGAAACTATGATTGGAAAGATGTCTGGAGTTTTGAATGATACAAATGTTATTAAGAACTTAAATTCTAGCATAATGTCAACAATAGGCAACGTTAATTCCACTATAAACGCTTCGTCTAATGATTTAATCTCCAAAGGTATAAACAATGCAACTTCGATATTGAGAGAAAATATATTAACTCATAATAATGGTGAAATATCGAACTATTTGTTAAGTAGCAACATATCTAACCGATCATTTTCGGACGATAATTATTTTTCTACGAATCTTGGAATAAGAATCTTAATGCAGGTCTGCATTCATCTGATAGGTATACATATTTTAATAATGACTTTTGTAAGAATGCGTGGTACGTTTATGAAAGTGGGTCAATCATTATTGGTTCGACGTCAGTTAGAAATGGAAAAACAACTTAAAGAGAAAATGATTCATTCAGTGATGCCGCCTAAAGTCGCAGATTGGTTAATGGAAGAAAGCGAACGTGGAAGGGAACGGGAGGATTCTTTAAAAAAAGGTTCGATACCGTCCAATAATACAGATATTCGTTCATTATTTCGACCATTCAATATGCATTCAATGGAAAACGTTAGTATCCTATTTGCCGATATTGTTGGGTTTACGCGAATGAGTTCCAATAAAACTGCGGAAGAATTGGTTGGCATTTTAAATGATCTTTTCGAAAGATTCGACGATTTATGTGAACATCATGGATGTGAGAAGATTTCTACATTGGGAGACTGTTATTATTGTGTAAGTGGGTGTCCAGAGCCAAGGCCAGATCATGCAAAATGTTGTATTGAAATGGGATTAGGTATATTGTCTTTTTTCTTATTATATCGTACAAATGAAATATGTATGTATAAAATAATTATTACATATACTTCAATAGCCATGATAGAAGCTATAAAACAATTTGATATTGAAAGAAGAGAGGGTGTTAATATGAGGGTTGGAGTGCATACTGGAACTGTACTCTGTGGAATTGTGGGCACTAAAAGGTTTAAATTTGATGTCTGGTCTAATGATGTGACTTTAGCAAATAAATTAGAAAGTACAGGAAAACCAGGAAGAGTTCACTTGAGTGAAAAAACATTAAGCTTCCTTAATGATAGATATCTTACAGAAGAAGGAGATTTAATAAATGGTATTAATAATTATACTTTTATATATAGACAGAAAATAATATATTACTTATTCATCTTAATTCATCTTTAAAATTATATAAAACCAATTTTTTTTCATTACAGGTATTAAAACTTATTTCATTAAAGGTCGAAAATCAGATTTCACCTCTCAATTCATAATGAATATTACATCTCCGAAAAGTATATCGCCTTTGATGCAGTCGCGTCATCGTTTGGCCTCTTGTAATAGTCAATCTAAATCAAAATGTCATTATCTCCACATGGTTACTAATACAAGTAATTACAGAATGAAAGCAAATTCTCTGCCAAGTATTCTAGATTCCGAAAACGGAGATACCGATACCGCAGATGAAAAGGAGGATGCAAGTAAAAGTCCGATATCTGTTGCCAGTTATGGGAAGAAAAAAATGCGGAACAAACCGTGGAAATATTTACAGCGACAACGAACTACTGAAGAAATGACTCCTCTAGAAATGGAAGAAGCCAAAGCAATTATTGCCGAACGATCAAAAACTGAATCTCAATCATACGAAGATCGCAATGGATTTAGGCAGGTCAAAATCGCATCGATAAAAGTTCTTATTTTAATTTTCAACTATGTCATCTCATTCGTATATAAGTTGTATTTCTTTGCAGAATACATCTCAAAATGATATTGAAATGGATCCAAATCCTATACCTTCTAGTCCTTTATTGTCTGGTCAAGAGCCACTCAGTCGTGCCTCTTCTATGTGTAGTAGGAAAGATTCTGGTATCAGAAGTAATAGTAGACGTAGCAGTATACAGCAACAGGTATGCTTACTCGATAGATAATGATATAACTATATTAAAGATACTGTAATATTAAAATTTCAACAAATGGCAGTGTCAGCATGTTCTCTTCGCTCCTGCAGTTAATTTTCATATTTTAGTTATTTTTGATGAATGGTATGGCTCAGGGAGATTTACTGACACACAGAGTGAGTGGCTATTATACTTCTAGTTCGACTTTAAATTCTGTTCATGAGCCGTCTTCTTCGGTACCACCCTATCCATTTCCCCCAGCTGTTACGGACACTTTTGGTGCATGTTTTCATAAATTAAGAAAACAATCTGATCTACAATTAATCAGGTAAATAAACTAAGCTAATGTTATTTTATACGTGTTAAAAAAATATAATCCGTATGATTTTGTTTTTCGTAAAGGTGTGTTCAAGATAACGTAAGTTCTCAACGATCATACTTCGTAAAACCGCCACTTTCGAGTTTGACTCTCTTTTTCAAGAACAAAGAAATGGAAAAGGAGTACAGAGAGAATGCTCACAAGGTTAGCGAATGTATCAGTGGAAATCCACCTACTCTAGCTACCTCGAGATTCAATACGTACTTTGATATTCTAATATCGGCGTTGGTTTACACTGCCGTTACGGTCTCACTGTTTTTACTTTGCGAACCAACGTTATACTATATGATTTTTTTTGTGTATGCTACTACCATTCAAATTATAGCGGTGTCACTTTGTATTCGTCAGCTTTTATATCCGAATATGGTCCATGCAACATTGACACAACGAATATTTAAATTCTTTTCGCAATGGTATCCTTGGCATATTTGTGGTGCAATTTTAGTCGGTTTACCAATTACATCAATTCTCCTTAATTATACGTGCAGTAACTTTCATAGTTTAAATAATTTTGAATACTATTACGGCTACTTGATCTTTGTTGCTTTAGTTCATTTTTGTAATTTCACGCAACTGAATTGCTGGATGAAAAATTTTTTAGTGACATTCATGGGTGTATTGTTTCTTTATCTCGTGATGAATCACGTATTATATAATCAAGAAAATCTCGGTAATCAATTTCTCAACAACTCGTTAAATTATACACAGTCTTCGATGAATCAACGTGTTACTGATTTAATTAGGAATCAACTTAATGAAACTGCTACAAAAAAGATATCGAATAATAGTCCTATTTTCTCATCAAATTCCACAATGAAAACCGCTTTTATGAGACAACAAGAGGCAGAAGTCAGGTACAACGAACGATTATACAATTCCGAGATTTTTTTAGATATGATACTTTTACTTTTGTTAGTTTGGTTTCTAAATCGTGAGTTCGAAATTAGTTATCGGTTAAGTTTTCATGGGAATGCAGTAGCCGCGCGGGATAAAAGTTGTGTACAGTCTATGAAAAATCAAGCCGATTGGCTTTTACATAATATTATACCAAAATACGTTGCCGATCAGCTAAAAACCACTGCTAAGTATTCGCAAAATCACAAAGCCGTAGGAATCATCTTTGCAAGCATAGTGAACTTTAATGAACTTTATGACGAATCTTATTTAGGTGGTAAAGAATATTTGCGTGTGCTTAACGAACTTATCGGTGACTTCGACGAGTTGTTAGAAAAGTCGGAATTCTCGAATGTGGAAAAGATTAAAACTATTGGTAGCACGTTTATGGCGGCAAGCGGTTTAAATCCACAGGTTAGGCAGCAAAGTGAACACGAGTATGCGCATCTATTTCAATTATTAGATTTTGCTGTGGCGATGCATAAAGTAATAAACGATTTCAATCGAGATTTATTAGGTTTTAAATTAATTTTGAGAATCGGTTTTAATTATGGTGACGTTACGGCCGGAGTAATCGGAGCTACGAAGTTGTATTATGATATATGGGGTGACGCTGTAAATATAGCATCTAGAATGGATTCGACTGGAGTCGCTGGAAGAATACAGGTAGCCAAGAATGTTTTAGATGTTCTGTCAGAACAATACGAGTTCGAGCCACGTGGCCAAGTCTATGTTAAGGGAAAAGATAATATGGACGTGTTTTTATTAATAGGAAAAAAGAACCATATTGATACAACGACGAGCACTTAAATTTTTTCAGATGCCTAATGATCAAGTCGGTTGTTAAAGAAATTAATCTTTTACACGTTACATCTATATCGAGCATATAATCTTTTCCGAATCAGGCTTCTAGCAACATTTCGATCTCGTTAAGAATTGTATGAATCTGCGGTATATAAATAGTACCGTTAACGTTACACACCTGAAAAGCGTACCTTACTCTTTAATTGCTCGCTCATTAAAGATATTTATTCTTAACGAAATGTTCACTGTATTTTTTTACGTAATTTAAGAGTATCAGATGCGAAACCTACCAAAACCTACCTTTATAAAAAGTACAAAAATCAAATTGATTCGAAGTAATGAAATTTTTGCCTAATATTGTTCCGAAAAATCTGTACGAAAAACATCTATCGAGACAAATATAGTACGCATCTTCATTGTTTGTGTGCTGAATGGACGAACGATGCGAATGAACGAATGAACGTATATTAAATGACCGACTTTGGTCGTCGTCAAGTTCCTAGTATAAAACGTGCGACTTATTAGATAACTATTTGTTATCATATCTGTAAAAAGCTTTCTAATGTTTTCTTTTCTTAATTCTTCCAATTCGTGTGAGACTATACAATTGATTTCCTTTTGTAGCGCGAATAACTAATTAGAACTATTTATATTGCAATTTAAACAAAAAAAAAATACGTCGAATAACTTTCAAAATAACTCAATATCATAAAAAAAAAACCTCGAATCTCAAAACGTTCTTTAAGTTTTATTTCTTCAGCAAATTATGGTGGAGCCTCTATACTTGCTCTAGCTACAAGTACTCGTTCAGTGTATATTGTTTCTCGTTAATTTTTCGCACGATGAATATTATATTGTGAAGAACCTGTTTTAAGGTTACCATAATTCTCAATGATTCCATGCGAAGCTTGCATTCTGTTTTAGTTAGACGTATGATAGAAATGAGAATTTATTGGTATATCTTATCCTAATATTGTTTCAGGATTTACTGCATTGATTACTATATCAATAATAAAGCCGTAATTTATAAATTACCATTCCGTCATTTTTTAATCTAATGTTTTACTTTTTCTTTTTTTTTAATATCGGTGAAAAGATATACAAGATGATATAAAAACAGTGAAATATTTTCGGCATTTTGCTGCAGTTGTACTTTAGACAATTTTTAGAAGTTCAATACATGAAGCCCTTTTAAATATCCCACTTTTGTATGCGCAAACGTACATACTTATAAAAAATTATAAAATATGTCTTGGATTTTAACATTGTCTTATTCGTACTTATTTCGAAATGTGTTAATAGATTTTACAATTTATACGAAAGTATAGTTACAAGTGTAAATAAACTGAAGGAATATTTATGGGCAGAATATTTTAATTTCATTGTTATTTAATGTGCATATAATCGCATACTTTAAAGAAAAAATTGTTAAACTCTAACGCCGTAATTGGTTTAACTAGTAATAAAATATGAAACTGATTAAAAACTTGTACTTTGTTATAATACAATTTTAATATTATTTTGTTGGAAAATATAGATCTTTATAAATTTTGTTGTATAACATATGCGACATTAATATGATAGGCAAATTGACTGTATTTAACGGGAGATATAATTTAATATCAAATTTTGCTATTTGAATTATCATTTCAACATACATCGAATTAACAAACGGCACTGGTATGATTTAAAATCTTTATATAGCCAGCATTATAAATCTTTTGACTAGCACAGTCTCTATTGCGATAATGTTTCATTTTTGTCAACAATGTGCTTCACCATATAACTTCTGAATTCGTGATGATTGTCACGTAATGTAGTGATCGTGTAACATCTATGATTTTATGTAAAATATTGCCACTATTTGATGTGTAATGGCAATAGCGTAAAGTACTAATCCAATTGTCATGCGACAGCTACAGTGCTGTATTATTCACAATAATGAAATAGAATTAATTAAAGTAACTAAAAAGAAATAACAACGAAACGTGGAAATATTACATGTTCGATTCACATATAAGCATCTAAAATGCTGCATTGTTGTCAATTTTAAATGATAAATAAAAGTTGCATTTAATTGTTGTAACATGTACCGAACAAAAAATCATTTTAACAAACAATAAAGATACCTAAATAAAATTTTAGCATTAAATAATATTATCTTAAAAGAAGGTTTACTTTATGTTCTTGCAAAACAATAAAGATACCTATAAAATTTTTTAGAATAATCATATGAAACATATAATGTACAGCGTTTTCAAAAAGTGTTGATAAATGTACACATTTTTCTCTTGATTAAAAATAATTATAATCAATTCGAATACAAATTTTTATACCAAATCGTAAAATTGTTTTATATAAATCAACAATCTTTGTATTGTACATTAATGAAATATTGTTTACAAAAACTGTGCTACACATCGCGTGATCGCTGAAAACCATGCTGTTTTACATTGTTACAAAAGATTTTATGTAAATCCAAAGAAATAGTAATAAATGCGTAAGACTTAATATACAATTGTTCGATAACCTATTATAGTTAGATTCGTTTAGTTTGTTTTATCAGACGTGCTGTAAGTTCTTATTTAGCGACAAATGTCTTCTTTTTATGTTACACGTGCGTATCTATACGCACCACGCATACAATACATACACACACATGCACGCGCGCACACCCTGGATATTCGAGAAACAAAGTTTTCTGTATACGTTAAAGTCCCGAGTCAAAAATAAGAGGGTTTCACAAATATTGGATTTTATTCTTTTGTTTTTACAGTCTATTCACAAACGATGTTGAACGTGTGCGTAAGCGTATTTCATTTTAATTTTATTATTTATCCAGTATATAAGTAAAGTAGTTAAGTGTAACTTGTGTCGCCCAGACTGTGTATGCACGCGTTCAACTTTACGAATAATTTAAAAACAAAAATCTGCTTAAAAAGAACTTATTCTATGAAGTCCTCTTATTTCAGTTACAGGATTCTTTTATGTATATAGTTCAATCTTTTCTTGTAGGAAATCGTTTTCACGATGATTTATTACTATTTATTAATTCAGACCATGTGCACGCAATATGGTCATCTAAATGGAGTTTCTGCTACGTAGGTCCTGCAAACAAAGCTGCGAACCCGCTATCAGTCGAATTCTCAGATACTTCATCCACGCGTATTGCTCGTTGTCTGTTGTTTCCAAAAACTTCTATTCGTGGTAAATTATCTATCTTAACTTCCTTGCGAAACAACTGACCAACACTTCGACCGATAAGCTGTAATATACATAACATGTGTAAACAGTGTACTATAGCTTTCTTCTTTATTTTAAGTATGATCCTATCAATATTACCTGATTTGTGATTTTCTTAAATAGATCTTTCTTTCCCTTTTCAACTTTATTTCCCTTAGTACTAACTACAGCCATCTTTTCGTCGAAACGTTGTAAATCCGTAGGATTAACGCCCGGAATTTTCTGCATTACCTCAATGATATTCGGAAATTTAGGTCGTAGGCATTCGTAAACTTGTGCACCCAAGGTTATCAAAGAACCTTGATTGGCTTCGTGTTGTCCGTGAAGTTGTAAGCCTTGAAGAATAGCTACCATAATATGTGCTGCCATGGCAGGTGTTAAGCTGCCATCAGCGGCTAATGCTCGTACAACAGGCCCAGTTAACGTTGTAGCCTTCAAACTGGCATTTGAATCGTTCCAAGCTAAAGCCCTGCACAGTATAAATTACTTATTTTAAATGAATTCTATTTTGGAATAAATATTAGATAAAAGGTTACATTTAAATTTATTACCCTAAAACACATAAAACAACACTGTGGCACGTAGACGGGTGACGAAGAACAACAGTTCCTAACTCGCTAACTACTTCAGCGACTATGCAATTTCCACGCGACGAAGGAGGATCTACGGCCATGCCTCCACTGTCTTGTTCCATAATATCAGGAGGTGTTGCATCGCTGGCAGCACCACCAACAAGAGCTACTTTCAACACATCCACAAAGTCTCTCGTCAAATTTCGATTTAACATATCAGCAATAACTTCTTGTGTGTCGGTATTTTCTTCATCTAAACCACCAGATTCATAGAGATGTGCGATATACTGCCACTTCGCACTTAACCTTTGGCACACTTGTTAAAAAATCATTAAATAGTAAATGAATGTACATCAAAAACAAATAAAATGAATGCTGTAATAAAAGATAAAAATATCTTACTATGCGTGGAAACATGGGCCAGTACAGGTACTAGAACACTTTCATAAAATGCAGGTGGACAAGAGTATATAAATGGCTTCATGAAAACGCGTATAATTGGTCGTAATCTATAATCTGGGATCATCTGAGAAAAATAAATAAAATTATTATTATTAAAGCATGAAAAATTTGTTATATTTGCTCGTTTTCATTTGTATATATCGTTACAATCAAATAAAACAAATAATAAAGTCTTACCTCCATATTAGAGAAAACTGAATTAATAAGTGCCGGTGCTAAGCCAGGTAACTGGTAGAAATCTCTCCCAATCATATGACATCCGCTGCCTAGCATATGATAGCATATATCATGAATAGTATTGAGAAACGATTGCATTCGAATTAAAGCCGTAAGCGAAGTTTGGTCAGGTTCAGAAACTCGTTCATTATCGTTTGTGTTATTTAAACCTAACAAATACGCTTTTTCTACTTCCAACAATTCGTGAGCATTTTTGTATCCCTAAATAAAAACAAATAGGAAATAGAAAAAAAAATACTTTTCGATTGTTAAATAAACAGGAAAGCTATCAATATCTTTAATTACCTCCGATAAAGCTGCTAAAGCAGCAGGCGTAAATAGAGCATTCATCGTTCTGAGCAATGCAAAAAGTGTTGGCAATACTGGAATCACATGTGGTGTAGCAGGATTTCTGTATATCGGATTTCCACTTTCGCTAAGTGCAGCTACAAAACTGCCTCTTGCAGCACGATCTGGATCATCCGGGATGGAACACCGTTTCACAACACACAATATCGTACAAATGCAAATCATTAAGTCGCTTCGATTTTGACATGCTGGGTCTTCCGTAACATTTTCAACGGGTGATCGGTCCAAACCTACAAATCTCATTAATTCAAGTGGCCCTTTAAACGATTCGGATCCAAGCGCGATAAATTTTGCTGATGCATCACCAATTATTTCGGCAACGAATCTCGTTTGTCTTTCATAATCACAAAAGTGATTTGATATTAATAACAGTGCTTCATACAGCAAAGTAGTTTCCATCTTAGATAATGGACTAGGCTCTATTGCTAAACCACGAACCATCGTATGTATTTGTTCGAAAACTGGAAGGAGCAGTAGTGGATATTTCAGACTGATTTTAATCATGAGACTAGCTGCATGTCGTCTTACATTCTTTGCTGCTTTAGATCGAGTACCCTTTGTTTCACCAGGTGCTTCAAATACCAGAGCAGCAAAGATCTTCTCCAGGACTCTAGGTAGGATAGCTACTCCTGGCATAGCCATTGAACCAGTTGACATAGATAAGAATACAAAAAGAGCGCTGATGCAAGAAAGTAGCGCAGATAACACCCAAGGATCTTGTGGAGAATAACCGAGACATAATTCCAATAATTGAAGGCCAGTTTGTACACTTGGTCGTTCGTTGATCAGAAGAATTCTTGATACAACCGAATCTAACGCTTGTGCAAGAGCTTCCCATTCAAGATATTGTGGATCATTCTGATCACTTTGATATCGAAGGTCTGCTATACCCTTTGTTATTTTAGCTGTTAACCACTGTTGTACATAACTAAATGTTACTAGTGGTGCTACCATTGTTGCTTGTCGAAATCCTTCCAATAAATCACTTCTGAACCGATGATAAAAAACATTGAATTCTTCTACCGAATCATAGTCCGCGAGACAATATGCACTCATTCCATTAGCTTGTCTACCTTGTGGATATACGACTTTTATAATCTTTGGCGCTGTATTTTCTACATATTTTGGTATGTAAGTTAATAACAATGGATCTTGCTTTATCTGCTCGTGTTTATACAGCATTATCCAGATTGCATTTGCCATGTGAGTTAATGTTAAACTTGAATACATGGTGAAAGTCAATACAGTATCTAAAAATATATTGAAATGTGTTGGTCGAATGCTGGAGCTATCATCTTTGCCCCAAAGTGTACATAATTGAGTTGCCATTCCAGTTAACACCTGAATTTAAAATTAATATATATTATTAACTATAGCTTATTTACAATTAATAATCTGTTTTAATAAACTGAAATTTACCTGTATCAGTTTTTTTAAAAACAAGTAATGATTTTCATGAAATTCGTTTGTTCCAGTAACAGGAGGTGCTGCAGTTGCTGCTGTATAAATATATCTCAAAGCATCTTCAGAAAATAAAATCATCAACTGTTTCCTGTCTTCAGCTTTTCCTTTACGATTTACAATTTGTAATAAACATTCAGCTGCTGAACACTGAAATATTGGGTCTCCCAACAAAAGACATAATATTTGTAGTAATCTACCATCTTCAGCCATGACATGATTGATTGAAATCCATTCCACAAACCCAGTTAGTGTAGATAATACTACCTGTTATGTAACAATAATTAGCATTAATTTCATAAACATAATTTTATTTTTAGAAATCTTTAAATTAAATTTACCTGTACAACTTTACTGTGTGCTGCTGCCTCAGATGTACAACCTAAACTGCTTTTCTTTTGAAATTCTGAAATATGCTGCTCCATTAATCTTAAAAAAAAACTAAAAATTTCAGCCATGTTTGTAGTAAGTGCTTGATATATATCCTTTCTTCTTTGATTGGACTCCAAAGTTTGTAAAAGTGCAACATCTTCTATAAGTCTTAAAAACACTAGAAGGACCAACTCTGTTTGACTTTCACCCCTTGTACAAGCTTGACTGAGTTCTGCTAGGAGTGTAGGCCATTGTTGTGGCCATTCCCTTTTAATCATTTCTACCACAACACGAGAAAGTGCATCTTTGATATGTGCTTCCTCTTGTAATAATGGTTCTGTGCCTTCTTGAAGCAATTTCATTGCATTTTCTTTTATAAATATTTTTTCCGATTGAGATATTTGTGTCCATCGATATTTAATACAATGTTCCATAAGTTGAAGTCCAAAATGACGTACTACAGAACTTCTGTTTGGAGCTTTCTGGGCTAGATATAATCCACATTGTGCACATAGGGGAGATGTTTCTTTAAATCTTTCACAAGCATTATATACTTCCAAACGTTGCTGTTGTGGTACAACTGGTGACATCATCACCTCTACCACTTGAGCAAGTTCTGCTGATATCTGAGCAACACTGCCCACCCCGAACTCCATTCCTACCTATTGCACTGTAATTGAAAGCAATAATTACTTGCTACATTTTGCATGTATATTTGTTGTTATTTTTACTTAAATTTTCATTTTCTTTATTTTAATTTATATTACAATTACATTGGTAATAATGTAATATACAATATATAATGAATATATTCATTAAAAATGTACAATATAAGATTATAAGAATCTTTGTAAGTATCTAACAGCTTTTTTTAACATGTATAAAGATGAATATTTTTATTTGTTGTAACTTTGTAACGTTTAAGTCATAAAATTGATACTCAAATATTTGACCTCTAAAACATATGTGTAAAACATACCAATCACATTATCTGTTCCTTCTTCAAATGATAAAAACCATTAACACTTTTTTCTATCATTTAAAGCACTTTTATAAATACAATATATCAAGGTAAGGTAAAATTCAGTGTCCATGAACATACAATATTTACAAACAACGTGCAAATCTTTACCATTTGGCACAAATTTCAAACAAATAAAATCGAATAAGAAACACTTAAATTTCGTTAAATGACATTTTTTCAGAATTCAAATTCACGGTCGAAATGAATAGAAATAAACGTGACTCGTAAAAGATATCGAAATCCCGTGCGTTCTATGAAAATTTATAGAGATTCCTAGAAATATGCAAAGAAATTAAATGACGTGAAATCGCGTAATTATAATGCAAGAAAAACACGAGGCGAAGCAGCTTGTAAAGTTGTGTAGCATGCCCTGGTAAGCATGCCTTGACAGAAGGCACCTACCTCGTAACGCGATCGTAGATCGAGACGGATCGAAGATACACGTTTGGCAAGAATTCTGCCAGTATAGCTTGTCAATTCATATCTGATGGTCGCTTAAGGAGTCAAAAACTCGCGGCGTGTACAAGTGGTGATCTTATATTTAGTCAAAGAAGTTCGCTTTCGAGAGATATGCGGCACGTTGAACGATTACATATAGCACACGTAAAATACCTACTGCCCTCTACACGGTTTAAATTCAACCTAACCTCTCCTTACAGCGCGTGTATGTTTTTTGTTTATACGAATCCTAATCACGGTTATAACGTAATGGTTATTTGCAATAATTACACCGCAAAAAGATTGATGAACTAAAAAGTAGAATCGTAACGATCATTTACCTTTCTTATATGTTCGTAGAGACTTTTCCCAGTGAAACTTTCAAATGAATTTAATTGATAGAACTTTAAAGGTTATGCCGGTGTTTTCTTGTTGATCGTAATACGAGCACGTCGCTTATATTGGTCGCAATAATACAAATACACGATGGATGAAGCTTTGACTACACCACCTATATTTCAATTACATTTCTCTAAGCAAATATATTGTGTCGAATTATCCCCTTACGAATGGTCTCAACAATTAATTTGTGTCGCCTTGGCTGAAGAAATTGTTATTGGTACTATTAAATTTCAGGTAAAATCATCAAGTTTCATCATCTACGTGTACGCACACAGTGAATTTTTAATTTTCAAACTTTGCATAATACATATAATTGATATTTTATGAAGATAATTTCTTATAATAAAAATTTAAAGTGTAACTTAAAGATTATTTCCTGATTAAGTTGAAAAATATGCAACGTATATTTTAATTTTCTAAAAATGTTAATCAATTCAAAAAATAGATAATAGAATTATAAAAAAGTTTATTTCGGAATAAATAACATTTTGATTTGGTAAGGATGAAGATGAAGCAGTAGAAGACATAGCTTACAATCCTTTTAGAACATTTCGTCATGATACTAGACCACATGCTATTGCTTGGAGTCCTGAAACCTCCTTAAGCGTTGTTCCAAAAGTTATAATGTTTTGTGTTGCTGGAGCAGATTTCAAAATAAGATTATATAGCAGTGATATGAATGAAAATACTGTATGTGAGGTAAAGTGAAAAGTTATAGTAAATGTGCAATTTATTTATTGTCAATAAATATTGTTAACAATGATTTTTTTAATACTAGATGGATGGACATAAGGATTATATAAATTCACTTTGTTATGAAACTGAAGGTGAAATATTGGCTTCTGTATCGGATGATCATACTTGTAAACTTTGGGCTGTGAAAGAAGATGAAAAATGTATATCCACATTTTATTTAACATCTCCTGGAATGAGTGTATGTTTTCACTCTGAAAAATCTGGCAAGCTCCTTGTAGGAGAAAAAAATGGATTGATTCACATGTATGATGTGCGAAGCCAACAAGCAATTATGTCTTTAGATGCAGATATTGTTCCCTTAATGTCAATTGATTGGGGTCCCAATCCATTAAAAGTTGCAGCTATGGTAGCTGGAAAATTAATCCTATGGGATGTATCTAAACCTAGGTAATAAAACTATACATGCATTTAAAAAATCAAATTACAAACAAATTAGTAATTACTTTATGTCAAATGAAAATTTTTCACTTTCAGCCCACCTTTAGAATCAAAACCTCTTCATATTGAAGGAGGATTAACAGTAAAATTTTCTCCTATTCATGAACATTTTGTAGCAAGTATAGGAAGACCAGACAATTTATTGAAAGTTACAAATATAAAAATTGAACAAGAAATACTTTGTGGTCAAGTCAAATTAATAGGTGGTATAACTTGGCATTATAAGTTACCATATATTTGCGCGACGAGTGACAGGGAAATTCGTTTTTGGAAAGTAACTTCAAATTAAAAAATAGCTATAATATTTTATTATTTTTGCTATTATTATTTCTTTATTAATAAAATAGAAAATATTGTGTAATTATAGTTAATTTTTATAAATAAAAGTCATATTTTGTTATAGTGGACATTTCATTGTTGTTTAGTTCTATTAACGTAAAACACATTGTTTATCATAGTTCAAAATATTAAGTACATATACGATTTATTTATGTCGTAGCATTTGTCCATGTCGTGGAAATAATTTTTGATAACTTAGTTTGAATAGTTATATCCAATAATTTGCAGCTTAATTCGTTTGCTTTGCTATAAACCATAAGAGGATTTGGAACATAAACTAATTCATTGAGCAATTGTTTCTTTTCACTGTTTAAAGCATTCAATTCTTTCATAAGAGATTCTATATGTTGATCATTTTTATCTTCTTCTTGTGTTTTGTCTAACAAAAAATTAGTATCAATTTTTTTAAATTAGATTAATTACTAATAATTAATCAGATAACGTTTCTATGTAGTAACTTACTTGTAACAGATGCTATTTGATTTCCAAGTTTGTTAATTTCATACGTTATTGACCAGTATTTCACTGTTCGTTTGTTTAATGCATCTTCCAGTAAATGTTCCATTAAACTGATGTAAGTTTGTATATCATTACTAACGGGTTCTTCGTCTAAATTGCATACGAGCCACTTTAGAAGGGCATAACATAAATAAGCTCTTAAACTAGTTGATACAGGATAGTCAGTTTTTGCAAAAATGCTTCTTTCATTTGTTAAATTTTTAGAATCTAACTGTATAATAATTTTGTACAAAAGACTGCTCCCATTTTGAAATTCTTCTGGGTGTAATGTTTCAAACTGAGTAATTGTGTGTAGTGCATTAACAATATGTTTTAATTTCTGTTCTTTTTCACTAGAAGCTGTAGCTAGTGCAAATTCATGAGAGATGCTCAAGCATAACTAAAATTAGAAATTATTAAACATAATGATCAAATTATCTCTAGTCTTAAAAAAGTTAGCTATTTGGATTTTTACCATTTTCTTGTTTTCTAAAGTATTACAGAAGTTACTTTGACATAAGTCAGTGTAATGAGGACTACAATCCCCGCATATTGTTTCCAAAGCTTGCAATAAGCCATAGTTTGATTTCCCATTCACCCATGTTTGTATCATATCAACATTTACATTTTTCTTAATTATTTTTTCGAATTCTTCCAGAGTTAATAAATGTATTTCTTGGTACTAGAAATAAGTCCATTGTAAGGAATATTAATTAGCTAAAACAACGAATAAATAGATACAAAACATATATGGCGTAAATATACCTTGAGAAATGGAAATTTAATTATTATAGTTCGGACTAAATTGTATTCTGAATTTGTCAAAGCTGTAACTATTGTTTGCTCAGCTAAAGATTTTCCCAGAGTATCATTATTGCATAAAAGAGCAATTTCAGCTGCCGTCATTAACGTACTAACATCTTTACGACGTGCAAGATATTTTATTGTATCAGAAAATTCTCCTAATTTAGCATAACTAAAAATTAAATTATAAAATTATTTACGATATCTATCGTATGATTTATGATTACTTACATATATGCTGCTTCTTCAAAATTGCCTGTATTTACAGTATATTTTGCCCAATGCCTTAGTACATTTGTCAGAACTGGGTCATCTGATTCGAGTTTGCACCTTGCAAGAACATACGCTTCCTTATATAAATTCGCATCTTGAAATACTTCTATAGCTTTATAGGTTTTATGTATACATAGTAAATATGACACTGCTTTATAAGGATTGCCTTCAATTATTAATTGATGTGCATACAGTTCACACATATCTTTCCATGTTCTGTAATATATTATTACTAAATCATTCTTATGATTTTATTAACCCTTTGGAAAAAAGTAAATAATATTACATACTTCATAGAAAGACTAGCTGAAAGTGAAACAAGGAAGTCATTAAGGCGTTTCTTTTTAGCAGCTTCCTCTAAGTTTTGTTTAAAATTATCACACCATAGATCTATCTCTGTGATCACATCATATTTACTTTTTTCATTATGATAGCATTCTAGATATTGATAAAAAAATATAAAATATAATAAATAATTTAATATAAAATTTGACTTTAATAATAAAAAACTTACTTTCATTCGATAAAAATGACATAAAACTGTCTTGTGTTGAAAATAATATTGGTATCATATGATACGACGTATTCTGACTTTCGTCACTACTAACATTTTCGCTTTTCATACTTTTTATGATATTTAAAAGCGAGTTAAGTAAAGGTACTTTTTCATTTGCTGCATTATTGCTTTTCGCAAAATATGATGTTCGCTCAGATGTTTTCTTTTTCATTTCCTTTGATGTTGTTCCTGACTCTGAAATAAATGATGAAAAATCGTTATTAAAAT
>NW_017100255.1:671600-672649 GCF_001263275.1 Habropoda laboriosa | reverse complement strand
CAACATAGTACCGGACCACTGTGTCCTTTATAAGTAACGATTAATTCTTGTGTTTCTATATTCCACACCTGAAAACCAATAATTCTTATATGTAAATACCACTAAATATATAATATTTATAATGCTGCTATATATTTATATAATTTAATACCTGTGCAGTTCCATCATAGCTACCGGATATTAAATGTCCACTAATATATGGACTCCATGCTAAACAAACAACACTGTGAACATGTCCAGTTAGAGTTGCTACAATTGTATGACCTATAGAATTATCGTATCCTGTCTTCAAACTGTTTTCGTCAATCGAATCGTTTAATGTAGATATAAAAGAATGTAAATCGTAAATCACTACAGTAGGTGATTTTGTAGCAACAGCTAAATAATCTTTGAATGGAGAGAATGTCAAATCTGTTGCTGTGCTCTCAGGATGCCATACCAAGCAGTGTACCATGTTTGAAGCTAACCTTGCAGATCCCAATGGTTGCAATTTTCGATTAAGAAATAGAACTATACTGAGAAATAAAAGTATTTTTATTTTCAAGGAAATCATATAGCATATTTGAAAACATACCCATTTTCACATCCTACTGCCAAACATGAAAAATCTGGTTTCCAGGAAAATTCTGTACATCCACTTTTGCATACAGTGTTAGGTACTAGTAAAAAGAAATTAGTTATGTATTAATTAAAAAATGCAAAACACTACATATTGATATATACTCACTTGATTCTACTGAATCATAATATACAAGCTCCTCTTCTCCACAAGAGTATACAACATGTTTGTTATCTGGATTTGGTCCCCAACCAATAGTATATACTGTATTTCTATGATATTGTCTATATAAAGTGGGTGGTTTATTACCATTTGTATTAAATACACCAACTCTACCTTCTTCAGTTGCATATGCTAACAAATTTTCTTTTTCGGGATGCCATGATATCTATATAATTATGTTATTATATTAAACGATTAATTTTAATGATCTCAAAAATAATTTAAAAAATATTAATTTACATTTATTTTTTTTTTTAGTTTCTTTTTG
>NW_017100255.1:668960-671519 GCF_001263275.1 Habropoda laboriosa | reverse complement strand
TCTTGTAGGTCTTACCGCACGAATCTTTCCTTTAATCTTTTGCCACAAAACAGTTATATCAAAAGAAGTACAATGTGGTTCTGATAAATTCCATAAACGCAACATTGCATCTCCAACTCCAAATGCAACTTGTGAAGTATCTAATGGACAAGCAGAAATACAATAAACATAACCACTTTGTGTAAAAATGTCGTAATCGATTTCAACATTATTTTCTTTTATTCCACAGCAAATAATTTTACGATCTTGTGCCAAAGTCCAAATAGTATGTCTGCAATTTATAGAAAATATTTTTTGTTTGCTTCATAACTATATCTAATTATAAATTTGTCAATAGAAACCTTTGTTTCAATCTCCAATCTTCTTCTGACGTTTTTTCAATATTTGGTACACTTGCAATACAAAATAATCCTCTATTATGATTTGCATGTATTAACTTGACAGTAGGTTTGCCTTTTATCATTGTTGATAAATTCCAAGAAATTAATTCACCCCATTGTGAACTTGTAAGCAACAGTTTAGGCTCTATCCAATGAACTACAACCCAATTACCTACAGATGGATTTAATTTGCTTCTATGTTGATGAGAATCAAGAGGCCCTCCAGGTAATGAAATTGTCATTTCATAACGTCCATCTCCACCAGTTTTCCAAATAAAAACTGACCTGTATATTATAACTTTAGAAGGTATACATCAAAATTATAGTTGTGAACATTTATAACAATGTTTCATATTACCTATCTTTTCCTCCTGAAGCTAAAAGTAAATCTTCTTTTAAATTTCCACTTAGAACATTAATTTTTGATGGACACCATGATAGACTAACTATTTCAGTATCATGTCCTCTAAGTTTGTAAACTACTTGTCCTTTAAATTGAAAATTTATAATATAAACCAAGCCACTCTTGGAACCTACAGCCACAAGATGTGGATCATGAGGACAAGAAGAAATACAAGTAGGTGTCATTTTCCCTAATGAAATTGAAGAAACAATATCAAAATGAGCATTCCATGATAATACACAACCATTTGAAATTGCTGCATATATGACATAAGCATCTTTATGCGACCAATCTACACTTATCACTTGTTTATCCTAAAAACACAATAAATATTTTAAATACACAATTGCTATAAATTAATATATATATATTTTCATGTATGTACTTACAGCTTCCAAGAGATGAGTATAAGCTATGGTTAATGTTTCCAAATTCCATATTTTAATTGCATTATCATTCCCTGCAGAAGCTAATAAATTAATTTCTTCAAATTCTGGAGTAAATGCAAGGCAAGTCACTTTAGATTTATGGCTATGTTTAATGATTGAATACTGTAATGCTTTTCCATTTCCTTCAGATTTAGCAACAACAATCATATCTCTAGCACCCCATGCTACAGTACCATTAAAAGAACAAGCAAGAATATTGCTTAAATACCAGTTTGGTGAAGGAGGTAAAGTTGTTTCATTCATTTTTACAAGCTGAAATAAAGAAGAAAGAGACTTTGAAAGGAGACATGAACAAGTAAGGTCACATGTTAATAGACTATTAATATTATCCAGTTTTTATTTAACACTGATATTAGTTTTGAAGCAAATACCAAATATTTATACTACACATTATGTTATGTACAATATTTCTGCAGAAACGTTATATTCATAGTTATTTTAAATGTATTGATAAAAAATAAAATTAATAACAAAATACTTTTTCAGCTTTGACAAAACGTTTGAAATATATGCAGTATAAACATTCGGTTAAAGTTGCATTAAACACATGTATACTATATTGACAAACAGTTAAATGACATTGATATAAATAATATTACCGTACATTTAATTATTTTGAAGCTTTTAGCGGTAAATTACTATACGTACGTTGTTTCAAATATCTGGATTGTGGTGAAAGAAAACTAGAGAAGGTACAGTAAAGACTCCGTAAGAGTTCGAAATTCGGATCCCCTATGCAACAGTTACAGGGTAGGTATTAAAGCAAATCAGAAGTCTCAGGCGTGTTTTAGGACCTAGAAGTACGAAATGTAGGGGAACTTGTAACGGCTCGCTGTTAGTAAGCCAATAGCGATAGAATAAAGCTATCACACTTACTCTTTGGTCTTCCCTCATAGTCAGCCAATCACTGTAGAATAAAGCTATCGCACTTACTCTTCTATGAACTATAGGTGACGATCGAGTCTCGCTTGAACAGTCGGTAAACAGATGAGCAGTCGATAATTGATCGGAATAAAAATTCCGAGCGGTCGAAAAAAAATAAAGTTTACATCGCGTAGACACCATAAACAGGCGAACAGGTGCCTGCACGACGCCAAACGACGTGCATCATGGTAAACTTTGCTTTTTTTCCCCATGTTCTCAAAATTTCTCTATTACTTTGATAAGCTTATTTTACAGGTTAAAATTCAAGCAATCCAATAGTATTTTTTCTAAATTATTCTATGGGTGGGAACAGTGTCAAATCAGCAATTGAAACTTTAGCAGCTATTATTGTTATGTTTTCTAATAATAAATAAAATTCTGTATATAAAATATATATTCAGAA
>NW_017100255.1:644787-668540 GCF_001263275.1 Habropoda laboriosa | reverse complement strand
AAGGGCATTTTTTTACCTTTTAAATGAGCCGAAGGTCGAAATATTACCTTTAAACAAAGCCGAAATATTACGGTTAAAGTGATGACATCTCGTTTGATTTTATCAAATTTTTCAACCCTTTAACATTAAATAGTGGCTGTTTGATGGTTTTTATTGGCTGTAAAAAGTGGCTAAAATGTTTTGGCTTAATAAGCAATTTTTTAATGCGCCGAAATCTACTTTTATTATTCAGGAATAGCAAAGAAATATTTACATTTCAGTTTTCTAACTGTTAAAAAATATTAATACTTCTCCTGAGGCTTTCTTTACAATAACAAATTATTGTGTATGAGTCCCTTGAAGTTAACGTCTGCGCTATTAAATGTGTGTCTTACGCGCCAACGTAGGTAAGAGGAAAAGGTAACTAAATAATTTTTAGTTTTCCGTTCTTTAAGTGCGGTAAGTGCGTTTGAATTGAGAAGGGTGGATTCGCATGAAAATCCTGGAGTATGAAGCTCATAGCTGGTTCTCATGAGTCGCAAACGTGGACGTCCCATCAGGCAATAAATGGTGTAAAAATAAACAAGTGATACATGCTAATTTAAAATATTTATTTTCCTTTTTTCGTATGTTATTATTGTTATTATTGCTAAAACTTAAAAAAAAAATGAACACAGAATTCACGAACTGTCAGGGTAAATTACCATGTAACAGATATAAAGATCGTTTCTTTGGTTTCGTTGTGTCAATAGTGGTGGTGAAGGGCTGAAGAAAAAAGTGATGGTTAATTGGTTTTGTCTAATATTAAAATGAATTTTTCTCTGGTAGAAGTTTTGTAATAAATATATATGAGAAACAGTTGCATGTGTATTTTTTTTTATTTCGAAGGTACCTAAATCTCAATAGGTTATGAACACAAACTTTGAAACGAGGAAGTATATGGTATCATTGAAAAATAGTATAAGGGATTACGTGTTTAAAAGTAAAAGTTATTAAAAATAATAACAAGAAATTAATTTATTTTTACTTAATAAAAGTTGTGAAAGTGGCACAAATTTCAAAGGATAATTTAAACCTAGCTTATACGTCAGCAAATATATGGGATCTTATAAGGGTAGTAAAAAACTATTATGTGGTAGGCTTTAATCTAAAGATTATTTCTTTACGGAGAACTAAATGAAACTACCAAAGAAAATTGAGCAACCAAATAAAGTTTGTAAACTACAGAAAGTATTATATAGTTTAAAGCAAGTACCTATTCAATAGAACAAAAGTATATTGCAAAGTATTCATGAAATAGTAATGAAGGGTACTATAAGAAGAATGAGTGATATTAGTTGATGTTCATGTAAACACAAAGCAAAGTTTATAACTGCAGCTAAATGTTGCAAAGATTCTTGCATTTAAAGGAACTGATTAAAGAATTCACCGATGTACTATAGTTAAGATTAATTTAAATGTAAATAATCAAGGTGTTATTATAATGAATTAAAAATAGTGTATTTAACAAAAGAAGTAAATATATAGATGTATGTAAGGTACAAATTTATGTGAGAAAGTGTAGTGTGGTGAAGAAGGTATAAGTTATTATTCTACAAAAATGCAACTGAAAGACTTGTTTGTGAAACCATTGCAAATAAATAAGTTTAGTTCATTACCAAAAATATATTAAAATAGTAGAACATTAAATTTTATTTGTATGTGTTTTGATACAATTGTGACAGATTGTGAATGAAGGGAAGAATGAAACTTAAAAAGAATCAACAAAAATGTTAATTTATGGATTGTTATAATGAATTACTATCTGACAGATATAGAGGTTGTTTCTTTGGTTTTGCTGTGTCAATAGTTCAAGTGAGGGGGTTAAAGGAAGAACTAAAGATGGTGGCTGATTGGTATTGTTTAATATTAAAGTGCATTTGTCTCTTACTAGTTTTGTAATAAATATATATAATGAACAATTGTATGAATTTCTTTTTTTGATTCTGTAACTGCTTAAATCATAGCAATTCTTATTTACTACACAAACGACAGTTCTTGAAGTAATAGCAAATAATAGTCGAAAGTATGGACTTACTTCAAATTTGAATAAACATAACCCTAAATGTGAAAGCTATCAGATTGTTATACAGGTAAGGAGTTAAAATGTTCAGTAAAAAAATTTAACTAACATGTTTATTTGCTGGTAGTTATAATTTCTTTCTGTAATAAATAATAGAATTAAATGTTACTTTGTTTTTTGAAGTTTAACCCCTAAGCTACATAATTCATGATTTTATTTTCGAAGTTTGTATTTGAACGAAATGAATGGCGCGAAATATATACTGCTAATGATAGATTTTATTTTGTACTTGATTTCCTTTTGCATTAATACAACTACATATCAAATAAACGTATAATTGTGGAGAAAAGTTTTTAATTTTTATGTGATAAAAGTGCATTTGATTACCAAAAATGATACCATGTAGTATATGATAATTCAGATAGTACAATTATTTCTCTGTCGTACTACTACCTTTTTTAATTTTAAATTGCAAATTTTTTTAAGAAGTTTCATTTTTAAGCATATTCGAAATATCCCGGCATGTTGAATGATTCACATATCCGTGACTAATCTGCGACATATGAATTCGTTGATAGTGATAAAACCAATGACAAATGAGGGAATTATTATTAATGTGTTAGCTGTCTTTATATATTATCTACTAAATATATTTGATACAGAGTACTATAAAAGTATTTCTGCGCGCTTCACTGGTTCATTTTGCTGTTTACGTACAATTCTCAGGATGAAGAATCTCATCATTGCATCTTTATTGCTATGTACCATTTCTCATGTGGTTTCGGGCAGCCTCATCAATTTACACCCTACCAATGATCCGAACAGTGAACTTAATACAGTAAGTAAAATTATACATACTAATATTCAATTGGGGAAAAAACAAAAATTTTAAAAAACTTATAACATTTTACAACAATAAATTACCACGTACGGCGTGTCGCTGAATTCATCTAAACAAATGCTATCGTACTATGAAAATAAAAATATATGGTTCCATTTAAAACGACCTTGACTTTGAAATTTCTCCACACAACTCGATCTGCAAAAAATAATTTATACCATATGGAGTCCCCCTTCATACGAAACAACATTCCAAACATACCAAAGTTTAAGCATTCTTTTGATAGGCTCAGTTCCTCACAAGATATTCCAATTTTTCAGTATAAAAGAAACCCCCTGTATATTGTATTATTAATATAAGTATTGCATATTAAATACTAAGTATATATTAAAGTGTATTTTACATTAGAACTGTACTTATCACGATACTAGAGAACAAGGATGCGCTTATCATTGTAGCATATTATAGCAATGCTTATTACAGACGTGGCATCTTTAATTTGACATGTTAGTAAAAGTAATTAATATTTAATTAAATGCAAAATACTCAAGAAGCAAAACAAGATTTTTTTGCCCGATAACATATTTATCTGTCCAATTTTTCCAAGAAAAAAAGCGACCAAAGTTTTGTAATTATTACGTTGAATATTAGTTATCTACAAAGTGGTTTACAGGTGCAATTTCCTGAGTGTATATTTTCATGTTTTTGTACTATTCGTAATTTGCAAAACACGTTGTGTTTCTGAATCATCAAATGAATTTACGTGTGTACTTATTGTTAATTAAATATTTGAACCGTATTTATCATGTTAACACGACTATTGCATGGAAAAATTATGTGGGATCGTAGCGGAGCATTTCCGCGGCACTATGTAACGTTTATTAAGGCTGTGTTTAAAATAATCATAGTAATTAGTAAAATAGTTTTAAAGTTTTCGTAATAAGGTAATTATAGTTCAAACTGACAAAATAATAGCGTTTGTAAATATATTATATTACAAATCATTTGGATAAAATATATCGAGTATTTAGTAACTTTCTATGCCTATGAAATATTATTAAAATGTTCGAACATTTATTACATTATATTAACGAATATTGCTGAATTTTGTTTAAATCGAGATATGAATTGTATCTCTCAGATACACTTTTGTGAGATGACACTATCTATTTATAGTAACACTGACACTATCTTTCTTAACCACCGAGATATAAAAAATTTCTTAATGTTTGTTTGATAGCATTTTATATTTTGAAAATTAATAAATAACGATGTAATGCTTTTATCACTACAGCTACAGTTAATACGAAGAGCGGGTTATCCAGCCGAAGCTCATGTAGCGTTAACGGATGATGGCTATCTTTTGACGATGCACCGAATCCTAGGGAAACCTGGATCGCCTGCGATTCTTTTGCAACACGGTTTATTAGGTAGCTCAGCGGATTGGGTTACGCTCGGAAAAGGAAATGCTCTTGGTAAAAAAAAAAAAAAAAAGAGAGAGAATACACAGATTCTCTACTTGAACAATTTTTATAGAAAATTAATTTTAATTTTTAAAGCAAAAATTTTAACATTTAAGTTTCAATTATACGAAATTAACTTTAAAACCAGAAACGTGATGTTTATTATCATTATTTTATATTCTGAACTTTGTTCTTTTCCACAGCTTACTTATTAGCTGACCACGGTTACGATGTGTGGCTTGGAAATTTTCGTGGTAACACTTACTCGAGGGCTCATACTTCTTTGTCTATCGAGGATTCGAAGTTCTGGGATTTCAGGTAATTGTAACAGTCAGAAGCGTATTATAATACATTAAACGACAAGGAACTTGGAACAGGCGCAAGTTATGATGATTACTTGATTTTTATTTAAAAATCGTATTTAATATGGTAATCAACGATCGATAAGGATATTTTTATCAAATTAAACGAGAGTTGCCAATTATTTTCAAATCATTAATAATACTTCTACAATAAAATATTTGTACAGCTGGCATGAGTCGGGTATTTATGATCTACCCGCGATGATCACCTACATCGCGAGGCTGAAGGAAAATTTGTTGAAAGCATATATTGGATTCTCGATGGGTACAACGTGCTTCTACGTGATGGCCAGCGAACGGCCGCAAATAGCAAGACTGTTGCAATCGTCGTACATGCTTGCCCCAGTAGCTTTCATGAAACATGTACAGAGCCCTTTACGGTATATAGCCCCGTTTGCAAATGATTATAAGGTAAAAAGAAAAAAAAAGAACATAAGCGACTGCAGCAACTTGTTCGATAGAAAGAACTGAAGTTCTCATCGTACTCATTCCATGTTAATTTTTAGCTGATTTCCCATCTGCTCGGAGACGGCGAGTTCCTGCCGCAAAATTTTGTTTTAAAATTCTTATCAAAACATTTGTGTTATGCTGATTTCTTGGAGGAAAGAATTTGTGCTAATTGGCTGTTTATTTTGGTCGGATTCGACAAAACGCAATTTAATTACGTGAGTATACAACGATGTAGGCATATGTAAAAATCTATGTTTGCTACACCAGTTTTTAATTGTTTATGCAAATCTTGGACCGTTGTAGTCGTTGATGCCTATAATTTTAAATCATACACCGGCTGGTACATCCGCCAAGACGATGGTCCACTATGCTCAAGAAATCAAGTCCGGATACTTCCGACAATTTGATTACGGTAAAATAGAAAACATGCAGAGGTACAACAGTACAGAACCACCTTCGTACAATTTAACTAACATCGCAACGCCAAACGTACTGTTCTGTGGCCCTAACGATTGGTTCTCTAATCCTCTTGTACGTATTTCAAGAAGTTATAATGAATATCGAAATTAAAGTGCTTCAACTTCTTCTTTATTATCATTGCATATCTTTGTTTTAGGATGTGTTGGAGTTAACCAACCAGTTACCAGAGAAGCCAGTTGTCTATAGAGTACCATATAAAAAGTTCGATCACATAGATTTTATGTGGGCTACAGATGCTCCCAAACTAGTCTATAAAAAGTTACTTTCTATGTTGAGCGAAGGAGCATCCTAAATTATGTTTTCTAAAAGCGTAAAAAGTTTGTGTTATTTACTATTTAACACACACACACACAAGAAGTTATATTCATATAATAAAAAACATTTTATTATCCGTCGTTCGATTTCCAATATCCTTTATTACTTTTATTTTCAACAATTGTATCGTTTCATTTGTAAACAATCATAATTGAACGATAAAAATGTAAAATTACTGTAAGATACCAGTTTGAACTTAACAAAGAAGAAAATTAAACGAACGATGTAATATTTATTTTTAACATCTAAGGTTTTGTTTAAGCCACGAACATCACGCCATAAATCATTTTAAACAATAAGCTCACATTTGAATAAAACTGTGACCACCATTACGTTTCAAAAGGATCCTGCTTGAAACGTGGACGATCGGTCGGTCCTTCGAACAATGGAAAGATCCAGAGATTTCCAGCTTCTTTGTCTTAATATTCCTTATTCTTTATACGAGATACCTCGAACGTGTAAATGACTTTCGACGTGAATAATCTGGCCAACCGATCGGTCCGGTGGTGCATCCTGAATATTAACCTAACTTAGGTATTTGTCGTCCACCGGTGTTACGTAAAATGTATTGATGTCATAATCTACGGATCGGCCCACAAAGCCATGGCCTACTTGGTGGAAATTTCAGACAAATTTCTATTCCGCACGACAAAATATTACATCGATGGTATCGAATAATAAACCAATTTTGCAACATCGATCCAGCTCTTTGCTGGATTCCAATTGATCCCATGATACACTTTCATCATCGTCAAAACCGGCAAGTAATACCCGTTTCTTCGTGAAACGAGATCAGCTAGGTCCACGAAAAGTATTCGAGAGAAGGTGTGGTCATCCTCAAGGTGTCTACGGCGCATTTATAGACGAGCATTCTAGAATTCAGTGTCGATAGGTTTTGCTAATGATTGTGTAATGGAAAAACACCGATGGCATCCGCGAGGGTCCCTCAGGGAGACTCCAAGGATGTGACTTTACATACGGGCTTTAGATTTTATTATGCGTATCTGTATGACATCCTTATCACGTTATTTAGTAAAAATCAACTTTCCTAACGATTAACTGCTGTTCTTTTTTTCTTTTTAGATTGAAAAAGGGGAAGCAACCAATGCTGGTTTCTCACCAAGGACGAAGAAAATCTTTCGACCTTTGTGAGAAAAAGACAAGGTACAAGGTCGTTTGTTGAGAAAGTTGTCCCCTAGCAGGATTTTCCAGGTCAGAAACCATAAACTTCCTCGAATTATTTCTCAGGGATGGACAATTCGTAGCTTCTTTATGGTCACCCGGCACCCATAAGGATCGTAAAGCTGGACGTTCTCGCGACACTCCAATCACGTACCGATTCACCGACGACAAAAGAAGCGTATTAAAGTGCACGCATTGTGATCTACCGGCCGCGATCTTTAATGCATTCAGATGCACGCACTAAGTGGCTCATTATAACGCACGGTACCGTTTATAATCGATCAGTGGTACGAAACGTTCCATAAACGGGTAACAGTGAATTTTAAATTTATTCCAATTATACGGCGGTTAATAACTTTATCGTAGGAAGATAAACGTGTCTTGCAACCGTATGATTATAATGTAGCAAAAGAGCCCTGTGCAGAATATATTAATATAAATTAGAATTTGTTGCTATTTCAAAAGTGAACTGAAGAACACTAGTCAGCTTTTTAAAAGAAAAAAAAAAACTTAAAAGAATAATCATAATTTAATTAGCGAGATACATATCAAGCTTCATCTCGAAATTGTAACGTTACACATAAATCGGCTAAAAATATTCCACAGCTTATTACCAACAGAAATGTAAAGAATAATTTCCTCGAAGCAGCTCAACGTTTCTTCTCGATGTATTAATAAATATAACCTACCTACCACTCCTTCATAATTTAAACCAGCTAATCTTCTATTTAAATGCAGCCGATTTTTTTCATCGAAACAAGTCAATACCGCAAAATAGAATCGTTCTCCGCTAGTTCTCAGCATTCTAACTCGGTCGTTACTCATCGAGCGCGATCATTAACTCTTCACGTCATTAATATTCACATACCGTGGACTCTGTCACTTGTACATATGTACCTCGATATGACGTTCTTTGCTCTTCTCCCTTTCGAATTCACCAGAGCAGCAACAGTTTCAGAAATTCTTCGATAAAATGCCAAATGGGAAGAAAGAAAAAGGCACTGAAAAGGAGAAGAAAGAAAAAAGATCAACATTGAAACTGTTACACACGAAGGATCGAGCAAAATGGCAGACAGCGAGCAAACAACGATTTTCATCGTACCATTACGATCGGGTTGTACGCGAGCAAAGTCGCGAGACACGCACGTGCGTGCGTGGTCGGTTGCGCTCGCGCTTGCGTTTTGCGGTGGCTCCGCGTGCGGCGAGGCGCAGCTAGTAATACAGAAAAGCCACGGGCCGAAGGAACAAAAGGAGCAGAAGGAGAAACAGGAGGAACAGAAGCGAGCTCGTCGCGAAGGTAGAACGCGCGTGTACCGTGCACTTGGTGTACCGTGTATCCATCGTGACAGAGAACGAGAGAGAGAAGGAGTAACACACAAGATAGAGACAGAGAAGGAGAGAGAAAGACAGAGACACAGAGAGAAAGAGAAGAAAAGAACGAGCACGACTCTCGAGCCTCGAACTCGAGAAATCTTCGCGAGTCCGGCGAACCGACACACCGCTCACCGATTCCAAAGTCCGCCGGTAGGCTCAGTTGTCTCCGAACCCCCGAACTGTTCGGATGTAGCTACTTTATAGGAGTTTCTTCCACGCTTTTTCCACGCTTTCGAAACCCGCTCGTTCGCCGTTTATTCACTGCACTCGCCTCTTTTGCAGTCCACCTTGCCTTGCATAGCTCATTTGTCGTCGCGATCTCGTGTGGTCTTGTCGTGGTGGCATGGTACGGGCACGATCTTGAAGGGAAGAGAAAAAAAGATAAACAAAGTAAAAAAACTCCGACGAACGCGTTGAACGCGACGAGGAAAACACAGCCGGGAAGATTGTGCATTGCTCCGTGGAATACACACGCTTCAACGAATCGTTTTAGTTGTATCGACGCATCTATAGGACACAGAGAAGTCGGATCCCGAAGTTAGAAGGAGGAAGAGCGCTGGAGCGGCGAAGAAATCGGAAGAAACTCGAGAACAGGGACGAGTATCCGGTCGTCTGGAGGAAAGAACGATCGAACACTGTTAACACGTAAGCGATCTTTTTTTTCTTTCTCTCTCTCTCTCTTTCTTTCTCTTTCTCTCTTTTCTTTTTCTTTACTGATCCTTACGATATAGATTGTAAATGCATAGAGAGAAGTTGCATTTGTTACCGATAGGTCGTTAGAGTTCTTTCTTGAACGAGAGAGCCTGTCGCATCGATCGTTTTCCCAGTTTCACGATTGTTCGACAAAAATGTATCGCGAGCAGGTAAGCGCGAACGAGCGAGCGAGCGTGCCACGGGGCTACATATGTACAGTTATTTAATATTTATCACTGGCGACCTCATTTATTTTAAGTTATCGGGTATCGGTATTCCGTTCAAGTCCGCGCGCGCGCCACCGCGCCAGAGCAACCGTGGAAAAAGCTGATGCGAGAAATCGGATACACACGAAAATAGTGGCCTGCCAAAGGCAGAAAGTGTAACGTGAAATCGTCACCGATACACGCGCTGCGTGACACGCTCGTAAAAGCGAATTTAAAGGTCCCGGCGAATTGGCCGACAGGTCTCTGGCGTGCTGTGGATCGAGCTCGCGCCTCGATTGATCGATTCACATCGTTGTCGTTGTTTGTTCGTGCTCTGTAAAAATTCTACCAAGAGGATTCTTTCATCCTTGGCTAACATGGAGCACTGAATTTAAACGCGGATAACGGGAATTCAAATCGAATGGTATAGACGCTTGTCCATAGTCGAGGGGACGTAAAGCGAGTTTTCATTGAAACATTATAATTGAGTATCTGTGTTTTACCTTGGCTAGATAGCGGATTGTGTAAGGTAGCGACACCGTTACTAAATGTATACGAATATTCGAGATGTAGGGACGGAAATAAAGAGAAGAAAAGGGTATTCCACGGATTGAGTTCAAAACTGAATTTCGGATGTGTTTTCGAACGATCGTTTCGGACAAGGGACAATAGCGACATCTTCTTGGTCCAGAAACTCTATTGAGATAGATTCTTCTATTGAAATCGTTTTATTTATGGTTCAGGGGTTTCCGGTTATAAATATTTTTGTTTTGTTGGTTTGAAGTACGATGAATGTTAAACTGTGTAAATGATCAAGGTACAAACCATATGGAACTGGTGGAATTCTTCGGGTATTTGCGACTTTCGAACGAACATCCGGTTTGGTGACTTACGTCCTCACGGTTCATTCAAGTCGAACCGGCGAACAGGTTGAAGAATCGAATGGACGTATTGGGATATGATTTGAGCAGGGAAGGTGTTAGTAACGATCAAGGACTGTAATTGCGAGTTGAACAAAGTTTCTGTACGTGTAATATACACAGTAGGTAAAAAGTTTCGAATTATTACATATATTACGAAAATTGAAGAATTTTGGTATAGAAACGTTTTCTGTATTTTAGGTTATTTTAAAAAAGCTTAAAAAAATAACAAGAGATTCGATTTTCGTACAAATAGACGAATTGACTTTGAATGTTTGGTTATTCGTGTAGGTGATTTTAAATTGAGGAAAAACGTGTAATGTAAGGTGCGCAGAATACAGAGCGCATATAGTGTCATAAAGTTAGGTTTCAGGTTCGAAGATAGCAATTACGCGGACAGTATCGATGACCAGAAAGTATCGAATAATGAAGATAAATAAACGGGAAACCGATATGCGTTCCTGAAAAGATTTTTACGAACGGACCGTAGGCGAGATTAAGTGCAAGTCATAAAATTATAAATTCCAAGTTCAGTGACACTTGAAATTATACAAAACGTGTTAGTACCTGCGAGCGTGAATATGAAGCAACTGATATGTCGTTCTTATTGTTGTTTTTGTTAAATCAAATTATTAATGCTATTAGAGGATGATAACCAATCGAATTACTTTTCTTTTACGAACGACACGTTTTAAATTAATTTAAAAAAAAATTCACCACGAACGATATGATTGTTAACTATCTGAAAAATTCTGCATAAAAGTGTGCATGCCCGAACGAGATAAAATCGTGGTACAGTCTTTCCTAACCGATCACGAATATCGAGTAAAAACGATCGAAACAACTAAAATACCTGTATTTGATCTGTAAAGGATTAAGTTCAAAAAAATCTGAAGATACGGTAAAAAAAAATTAAGACTAAAACACTCTCTGACAAAGGAAATACAAAAGGAAATACAAGAAAGTATATGCCTTGGTATAAAATGTCGAATAGAAACCTGTTGAGAAAAGAAGTAAAAAAATATATGCACACAGTTTTCCTCATTTCACTGTTACTCGTAGTAGATCATTGCAAAACACGATCTCATTGAATCCCGCATTTCAGCTTGGTGTGCGCGCGTTGAAAAGCGCGCGCGGCTCCTGATAGTTTTCTTATATATGATCTTTGAAACGTAACTTCATCTTGGGTAGGTATTATATTTACTCCGTGGCAGGACTGTCCTCGTGGTTGCATACTTCACATTATGAACAAAGAACTGCACGCAACATTTTTTTTTTTTATATTACTACCACGCTGACTCTTCGACGATGAAAAATGATACAGGTGTTTCGCAAATGTCTTTCTAAACGAATCACGGCCGCGATTCCAAAGAATTATCGTCGTTTCGCCCTTTATACGTAATTTTCGTACTATGATCTATGCTATGATGGATCGTTTCTACCTTAGAGAAGAAAAAAAGAAAAAAGAACACTGATATAACGTCTAATTGTACCGAACTGTGACACAGAACAGAAGAATGCAAATGAACAGCATTAGGAGTTACTCTGATACGCGCAGCTGCGCTGAAAAATATCTCGGTGAATTGTGATTCTTACGAAAACATTGATACTCCGAGGAAATGGAGAATCGACATTATCGCTGTTCCTATATCGTTCGACTAATTGAAATAAGACGAAGATATAAGATAAGGAAGAAGTGATAGAAGATTGAAGAAAATCAAGTTCAATGCTGACCGATCGGCGCAATTTGCTCTTGTCCAATTACCCTGGTAGAAAATGATTCGTCATTTTTATTGATTAAAACTGAAGTTTTCGTTTCTGGGAATTGCGGCGAAGATCGCGAGCATTTAATTACAAAGAATTCCACGTGGAATTTGTTTGTTTGATCGCAATTGAAGAAACAAGGAAGTTTGTCGAGCGCGTGCAAACGGCAGCGTGCGATATTTGAGGCGTTCGTGTAAAATTCTTCTAAATAGATCCACGTGGACGATTACGTTCGAACGATTCGTATTTGTTCAAATTACTCGTGACAAATCGTTCACCATAGACATTCGGTAAAAACATGTAATCGCGTTTTTATCGAAAATTGTTATCTGTTCATGATCCTTCGGTGTGTAAAGCAGTACTCGTCGCGACGATGAAGCCGTGAGATATTTCATAACTGAGAAAATTTCATAATGAAAAGAAATACGACGGTAACTAGCTGTCGGAAGCACAAATACGAACGACTCGATATGAATGAACCAATTATACCTACCAGACCGTTTGTAAAATATTTCACTCGCGATTATTCAAAGAACCTTCTTAAACTCGCTTCCTTGTGACGTTTCACATCTTCCAAATCCATCAATGGCTTTGTTATTCTTTCCTATGTCCGTACAAAGTCTGACCAACTTGGTCTAATCGGTGTTTACGTCAGTACCTTAACCTCGTGCCTCATTGTTCGAGCGAAGACCTTAGTATAATAAAAGCGTTCACGAGAGCGAGCAGTCGGTAAAAGTAAAACGCATTGTAGAAGGCTCGTTTAAACCGATTTACGAGTTAGGTATAAAAATCTCACTTTGCAGGTTCAACTTAACCAAGAACCGTTGAAAACACTAAACTTCGCCGTTAAAACACTTTTTAGAAATTAATAAGTAAATTGCTTGATCGTTTAAGCTACATTTTGAACTACCGATCGAACGAGAAGAAGAGGAGGAAGATACGAATGAAAAATTCACAAAGTTACCAGAATTTGAAAAATATCATCGTAGTAATATGCTGGTACACGTGTTCCTACCGAAATTCAGGTGTACCTACACTTCCGCTGAAAAGTTTCGTCGCATCCGTTAAAATACGGTAAAACTGAAAGTAACTATAGGGAAAACTGTCGAACTGTCGAGTTCGATATGAAACTTCGAAATTGATAAGCAGATTTGTAATTTCGTCGACTTTGAGTGAAACGTGAATTGAAATGAAAAAGATGCATTAGACGAGAAGGATACACTTCACTCTGTCGAGTTCGATATGAAACTTCGAATTTGGCAAGCGGAATTGTAATTTCGTCGACTTGAATGAAACGAATTGAATTACATCGCACTTCTGCATTGCGCGATTAAACTTATGAGCGGTAGTAGCGTATACAGTAACATGACTTTCATCGAAAGATGAACGTTGTTGCATTACGAGACCGTAATTCCGAGTGTTGGACATTGGTGTAGCGTAAAGGCCTGCATAGTAGACGGTACGCTTACGCCTCGGAGCATTTCGTTGTGAAACGATTGAAGCATTTACGAGTCGATCGTTCCACGAGGACTTTCTAATCCGCCGTATATACGTACAGGGTGTCCCGCAAGGTGTGCCGCGCGAATGCTGCGAGTGACAGATTCCTGAGTCGAAAACACGACGCCTTTTCGCGACGATCGTCGACTTCTCCCGGTTACGATCTCGGTTACTACTTTTCAATAGTTAGATCTAACGTGGAAATCGTATCATAAAACGACACGAGAATCTTTCTTATGGAGCAGTTTCCTTGTTTTTTAATCGAGTTTCAACGTTGCATCAACTGCTTCGTATATGTGATTATCAGCGATGACGATTCGCAGTAAATATATTAGAAGTTCGATTTTATTGTAGAACATTCAGTCCCATAGGAAGGAGAACACTTTCAGTATTTGCTGAGGGTAATCATTGAGATTTTCATTCAAAGTTTCCTTAACCTCTTCAGGGACACCGACACATATGTGTACCTTTAAATTTTCCGAAAATTCCAATATTTGCGATAGAGAAAATATGAAAAACACAATCTCCCGAAATCTCCAAACATCTCCTAAGGAAAGTAGTTTAATTGCTATCGATTTAACATGAATATAAATGTAACTACATAAATAATTAGATCAGTATTTTCTAATTTTAAAGAAAATCGTCCCTGAAGAGGTTAACACCTTAATGCTCGCGTTTTTCTCAATTAGACGTGCCAAATCAGATCAACTTTATTTTATTTTATTTCTAAGCATTTCCTAGACGTATAGAAATAAGTTTCCTATGATTTATAATCATGTAACTTATTTTTCTGCCGTAATAGAAAGGACAATGCTGTATGGAAAGTGAAAGAAAATAAAAGAAAAAAAACTTGCACTTATTGAACAATTAGTTGTTCACGCGAGAGACATTTAGAGCAGATTAAAAGAATGTGCTTTACTGGTTATTTGGGAATTATGTACCTTGCAAATTGGAGGGTTGGTTTTAGAGAGAAGATACGAATGTGCAAGCTTCGTGTGACCTATTCTGTGCCTATTTAATTCTACTTCTTGTTCCCGATCAAGATTTGGTTATATTCTCGTCTATGTTGGGAAATGCTGCGTGAATTTCTATTGCATATGACGTAGCAGAGATTTTCCACTTACTGTTCCAAGGATATTCAAGATTTTCTCTAGAACACTTGCGAAGATCAGTTGAGGAATTTTTTGGAGACTCTTCTGTTAACGACGGTGTAGCCATTTCTTTTGCACGAGCATTTCGGGTGACAGACTTTTCAAGATAAAATGACGACAATTCGCGTAAGGCCCTTTTTAGCAGCTGACTTTTTAGCGCTGCTCAAATTTTCAATTTTAGCCGAAATTTTATTTCCGCCTTTTTATCTTCTCTTATTTCTGACACGAATCGTCTTCGAATTCTTGTATATATCTGGTAAATCTACTTTTTCATTTTTCAGTTTCACGAAGATGATCGATATTTTTCCAAATCATTAATAAATTCACACTTTTCGATTCGCGAATTTTTCTTTACCGTTAGTAGGTATCGCAAATCCTTAGACTTTCCAACTCGAAAGTACGAGAATTTGCGCGAACTTATCTCGACGATCGCCGGGTTCCCGCTCGCCGATAAATTTGAATTTGCCAATTTTATCGGAAATGTTGCAAGTTATGTGCATTTCAATCGAGAGTGCCAGAATTCACGGGGACTTCTCACGATCATTTTTAGCCGTAAACGTAAAATTTGTAATCTTTTTAAGGTACGAATGAACCTGTTTTCCGGCTCACAGATTTAACACTCGTTTCGAATACACGAAACTTGTCGCGGATGTTGTATGCACGATCCCCGTGACATCGAATGCGCGTATACATTTATTTCGATACGTCGATAAAGGTGTTTAACGTAAAACGAACCTGAACATACCTAAAGGAATGCGGCAAACGGGATGCCATTCAGATAAGAGATTTTTTTCATGGCACGGAGCTGGCTTCTCCAAACTTTTTCCGCGTTCAGCAATTTAACAATTCGTTTATATTTAAACGATGATGAAACATATTTTGATTAATAATTGAAACTACTCATTTCGGTTTACTCTTTTACCATTCCTATTCAATGCCGTTTAAACAAGAATCTTCGTTCAACCTTCTGTAACCTGATTTTTCTTCGTTCGTGAGAAGAGAAATTACGGTTTATTTACAATTTTACAGTTTCGTGGGAGAAGCAAGAATAAATGTAAAAAATAGCTATTATGAAAAAATATAATAAAAAAAAATTGGCTGATAATAGTGTAATAGTGCAACAATATAGTACAATAGTATAGCAATAAACAAATAAAATAGGACTATAAAATATAACTTCCAAGTCACATGGCGTTATAGTGATCAATAAAAGGGCTGATATCTTCTAGGGTAGATAGTACTTTTTCTTTTATCACCCTGTATTTATACATGCAGCGAAAGAAAGAGGTTGAAATGTTGCTCGTGTCGAAGTTCACATAATCCTACTGCCATAATTTGTACTTTCACGTTCGTCGTAAAAATATCGCATTCTCAAAATTATGAATTGGAATAATTTCTCGGTGACTCTTTATAAATTCGATCTACAACTGTTTAAATATCAATGGTTACACCTACATGTATCTCTGGTATTCATTATCGAAATCTCTCAATCTGAAATTATTAATTTCAATATTTCAACGTAGTTTGTTGGCCTTTCGAACACCCAGCGAACGATCATTAACCGACTTTCGATATTTTTAGTTTTACAATAGCCGAGCGAGATAAAAAAAAAAAAAAAGAACGTGCGTCTTTCTAACAATTTTCACGACTCTAAAGGTTGACTTTATCGGCGGCCGTTCGCGCATTCTTATCCTAGGAAAGGTTCCGAGCCGTGAATTATATTGTTTAAAACGCACAGCCGTGGTTCTCTTGCATCATTCGGGTCAGCTTTATCCGTATTTACAGTGGCGCATACGGGTGACCACGTACCACTTGCAAAATAAAAGCAAAGTGATTTTTGAAAACAGCGTGTCACCGCGAATAGGGTAAATTATCTCGCTCAAACTGTCCCTCCGTTTCTAATATTCACGAGACGTCGTACCTTTTCTCACCGCTGTAAACAGAGACAGCAAGTGATCCCCGTTAATTAAACACTTATTCCGTTCGGAGCGTCTTGCGCGCGCGCGCCATCATCGGACAAAGAGGAGAGAGGAAAAAGAAAATGTGCTACCGTGTTGAAAAATCAAGGTGAACCTTGTGTTGGACAGCTCCAGCGACCTTTTTTTTTTTCTTTTCGTTTCATTTCTTTCTATGAAAACTGAAAGATTAAATTAAGAGAAAAACATTGGCAGCCTTCGGTCGATGAAAGATTGCAGGCTACGTACTTACAAGGTGACTCAAAGTACGAGATACTAGGATAACTGTACTTGAATCGATTCAGTCGACAGGTTTTCTAGCGTGACAATTTTTTCCCACCGTCTATGCTTTTTAAACGTTGAATCGAGACGTTTCACGGTTTTCCTTTTTTCTTTCTTCCCGTCTTGCATTGTCGCTTAGGTGTTACTTTCACCTTTTTACGCGTTCTTCCCCGTCGATATTCCACATTTGCAGTTGATCTGCTGCATTTAAACGTGCCGTATCTGAGACTGACGTTAGAGAGATTGTTGTACAGGGTGGATCACGTAAAACGGGCCACAAGAAGGGTGAACAAGATGGAAGAGAAAATTTTGTCATAAATGCCACTGTTTTTTTCAAGGTAGTCAGATATTGATACACATGCAAACATGGATGGTAATGTGACCTTAAGATGACCTTGGATTCTAAAAGTTTAATTCCCTCTGTGAAACCTCCTTTCATCTTTCGTCGTTTTTTTCGTCAAATCAATTTCTCTTCCATCTTAGTTACCCTTTGAGAACCATTTAAATTACGTATAAACATTTTCTCCTACCACCATACCTACAGAAGATAATTAAGCGATCTGTTTTACACGCCCATCCTGTTTAGTATCGAAATAATTTCCATTGTTTCCACAGTTTCACATTGAAAAATGCCACTCGTGAATGAGATTACTCAATTTTTTACGTACTCTTCGATCCTCCTCGATTTAGATTTCAAGCAATTTGCCAATGTAGTGTCAGATACGTAAAAAAAAGAAAAAGGAGACAGGATAATTAGGCGCAAAGTGACGTGCAATTTTATTCACGAAAGACAGAAAAATTGTCCGGCAAATAGGTAGGTACCATCGGTCGACGAGTTCACACTTAAGGAATGATGTTTTAAAAGTGTCTGACATCATCCGTGAAATGCTTCAGGACAGACGAAATGTTCGTTCAACTGGCACCGCGGTAGGAGGAAGAAAATGATAATGCGAAAGAAGAAAGAGAAAAAGAATCAACAGATCCTCGATGTTTACGATGTAGAGGAAACGCGGGGAAAATTTTGAATGGCAGCCAAAGCCATTTATCGAACCTTGACCTCGTCCGCGGTGCAAGTTTGCACTCCAATTAATTTCAAGTCTACTCACGTCTCTTTCTCCTCTATCTCTATTTCTTTCCCTCTTGAAAACCTTAACGTTTATACCGAAAGAAGTTGATACCACTTTGTTAGATCGCGTTCATGCGTAATGCAATCGAAGCCCGCAAAGAGGATCGTTTTACGAGCGTCATTAGCATCAGCTGGTTTTCCATAGTCGGTCAATGATAAAAAATCAAGATACGGAAATTAGCGTCTTCTTTTACTACTGACTTCTGGGAATGCGTTTAAACGCAATTTTTATACAACTTCCCGGAATAAAAAGAAGCCTGCCCGGTCGGGGTATTAAAACCCGGCGTGCAACCAGGTGATTAGCGCCGGGGACAACTTCTGCTTTCCCAATCAGCAGCCGGATTCATCGAATAGGAAGCCGATTAATTCGATGTTTTATGGAAATCCCCCCTCTCTCTCTCTCTCTCTCTCTCTACACCAAGCTTTTTTTCGTATCGTTTTATTTCACTCTCTGTCCTTTCTCTCTCTCCTTTTCCTCTCTTTCTCTTATGATAAACGATCGAAAGCGAGGATTCCGACAAATCCGACGATTTAAAAATCATTTCAACCGTCACGGTTTTTCCCCTCTTCTTTCTTTTCTTCTTCTTCTCTTCTGCTTTGACGTCATAATGTCGCGCGTGTGCGTGTGTGTTTCTTCTTCTTTCTTTTTCTTTTTTTTTTTTTTCGTTTCACATGTTAATACCGGCGAAAATAAAATGAGAATAAAAGCGGACGAAACATATGTTCGCCATTAACGTTACGAAATTGATCGGTCGTTAGTGGACGACTCGAAGAAACCGGGCATATCGATAAGTTCTCCACCGGTCGGTCTCGCGTCCATTTGTTTGCAAGAAGAAGAGAAATGGTACAACAAGATCCCGCGGTTAAAGCAGAGTTGAAGGTCGTTTGGGAAACTGGTTAGGGTGGGTATTCTGCTCTCGCGTGGTACTACACTTTGGTGGCCGAATACATGTTCAAGTAAGTCAGGGTCATGCAAACCGTGTTTCTGTGCTACCGATATAAAAGTGGGAATTCAGTTACGCATATTTACCACACGTTCGACCACGCTTAATTACGCATACCGAGGCCTGCCCGATTTTTCGACGCGCGTCGATATTCTACGGTGTGCGCTCGGTGTAAACACCACGTGGCCGCCGCTGCACACTTCCTACGAACTGTGGACAAAATTCTCGTTCGACAATCGAAATCGATCTTTAACCGTGTTCCTCTGTCTCCGTAAGGGTTTTTCGGTGTCTTTTTGCTTTTTATCGCGTAATTTCGATCAACAGAGGAGATCGTTTTTCGTCGGTCAGCGATCGTACCTTTCGAAGAGCGACTTCTGATGTTGATTCTCTGTAATTGCGGCTTTTTTTTTTTTACGATTTCAATGTAACAGGCACGGTAGTTGCGTGGATGAAATTTGAACGAGGTGAGAATTGAAATTTCGTCACTCTTTTCTGCACGAGAAATTGAAATTCGAAGGTGCGGCAATTTTCCAAACCGCTTGAATTCGCGCCACTTTTACTTCGGCCGTGTTGCATAACCCCAGAGTGAAACGATTTTTTTTCGCTACAGAATCAATTGTATATTTTTCATTTGGTCGGAAACACGTGGTACATGTTAGAATCGACGCAATTAAATTCACGATTGATCTTAATTGAAGTAAATGACGATTCACGGGAGATTCTACAGGTTACGTAATGGCGGCGTGAAAAAGGAACATATTTTGTTTTTTCGTAAGCCTTTCGGACACTTCCTCTGAAACTGTCGAATTCCGTCAACATCCGTTGCACGAAAGCTGTGTTTCGATAAAAAAAAAAAGAAGAAACAATTCTCACATGTTTTCTCTTTAGAACATGTTTCTCCGAAGGACGAAACGAAGAATTCTCGTATCGCTCGCTCGCTTGGTACGGCGGTACTTTTGTTATGCAACAGAAAGATTAGTTATGTCTTTTCGTCTTGCTTTTCCGCGGCGTTGTCTTTCGTTAAACAAAGAAGAAAGAAAAGAGAAAAGAAAAGTTGGTAAGAACAGGTTGTTTGAGAAAAACGCGAACCCCGTTTGTTTTTTATCCGTGTTTTATTTCTTTGGTGCAAGGAAACGCGGACTTTTCGATACGTCGACGAATGTTCGGCGTTAAAACGGACAGGTTTTTCGTCGCTTATTATTCGACACGGTAGCCTTCTGCGAACGTTGCATCGATCTTGATGAACGATCGCAACAAAACCAAGGTTTATTTATTCTCCCGTGGTATTCCTTTGCATGGTTATCGCGATTCGATCGCTTTAAAATATACCTTTAGCATCCTATTGCCACGTTTTTGCCGGGATCTATTAAGCAAAGACGCGTATTTTATTAGAGTCTGACTATACTTTAATCGTCGAATGCGTAGCAACGAGACGCATTGTTCTTTGCTGATCGTTATTAAGAATAGCAAATCAGAACATGGTAACTATGTGCAATACATAGGTCAGGTTTTAAAAAATATATTTCAGATGATATTCTTACTTTTTTCTATCCGCGCAAAATTTCTGAAATCACAAACTTGTTACTTCGCAAAAATTACGACACGTTTCATTTGTCATATCTCTTATAAAATAGCAAATCAAATTTCAGAACACGGTGTCGAGGTTAGGTTAGCGAATATTTTTTATACACACAATATTTCTACAATTATAAACTTATTACTTATGCGGAGGATTAGCAATACGTACAATGACATCTAGAAGGAAGATGTCATGACGCGAAGAGTCTTGTATCGGTCGTCGTTTGAGATGTACAGAATGTCGTTGCACCTTGTAAACTCTAATAAAACGATAGAAAGTCTTAATTAACTAAATAAAGTAATATAAAGTTTAACACGTTACGGACCCGGTTAAAGTCATATTGAGGTTTGTCAAGAGTGCATTGTTTTTGATCCAATAGTTGGGTCGTTCCTAGACCATTGCGCGCCGTATGTGTTGGAAGCCTCTCGCAAGTTCATGAGAAAGTAGAACAAACGCATCTGATGTCACGTGAAGCCTTTTCTTTAGGCATTCACATGCTCGTAAACATGTGATACAGGGTGGATCGAAGGGAATTCCTGCGGGGTAAAAGGCAACGTTCGTCAGATTGGACTTGTACTGATTTTTATTAAAGGCGTTGCTTATTTGATCATAATTCTTGGTGACAAAATGCCACAAAGTTAACCCTTTCTATAGGTGCTTTGAAAATTTTGTTCGCACTGTGCTATTGACGCACTTCCATATTAATTTAAAACGATACAGCGAAAAGAAAAGATTTTGCGAACGTTGTGGAACAACTGAATCTGCCATGTGCGTTAGGTACTAAAATCTGCCGCAGCGAAAGGGTTAATGCCAGAAAACCACTCACAGCAGTTGAGTCAGTTGCATCTCGTCAGGCCATGCCTCACCAAACAGCATTGATCCTATCTATAATAGTCCTAATCCTGTTTCTAAACTTTCCCATGATAGGGTTGCCATCCGTCCGGGTTTCCTCGGATTTGTCCTAAGTTTTAAGGCGTCTGGGGACTTCCGGAGTCTACTCGTCAACGAAAATATGGTGCATGGCATGCAGATCGAGGAGTGTGGAATCAATGAAGCGTGTGCAGAGTGTGTTAAAGTTAAATTAGCCAGAAAGCTTCAAATATACACAGTCGAAGCATATTAGACCTAGTGCACACCGACGTATGTGGCTCCAAGCAAACGATTACGCCCGGAGGAGAAAGGTACGTGCTCACTATAACAGATGACTTCAGCTCATACACAGAGATGTATCTAATGGTATACAAATCAGAAGCAAAGCAGATCGCGAAGTACCTAAAAGGCACTATTCATCATAGACTGAAACTTGGAGAAAGTGACCGGAAGAGAGGAGAATTAATTGGTTACGTGAACGCAAATTGGGCGGAATCCAGAGTGGACAGGAAATCGAACACAGGACACCAATATAAGTAACTTAGAGCAGCTCTATAAGTTGGGCGAGCAGGACACAGACCTGTGTAGCTCTATCATCAACAGAAGCAGAGTACGTGGTACGAAGCGAAGGTTACCAGGAGATGTTACGGCTAATGAAATTGCCAAAGGATTTCGGCGAGGAAATCAAATTACCCGTTGAAATATTCGAAGACAACCAAAGTTGCATAAGTCTCACAAACAAATTGAGCAAGAGGTCAAAATGTATCGGCACAAAGTATCACTTCATTAGGGACCTGAAGGAAGGTAACAAAATTGCAATCAATTATTGCAGTAATGATAGTACGTTTGCAAACATGTTAACCAAACCGCTGAAGCGTACAAAGTTGCGGAGGTTCTCAAGGGATCGTGTGATTGCTAGCTGGAAGGATGACGTCATTGAGGAGGATTGTTGAGGATTAGCAATATATACAATGACATCTAGAAGGAAGCAACGGTGCAATTGTCACCGGCTTTTGTTTTATACGGGAAGAGTCTCGCGTCGATCGCCGTTTGAGATAATACAGAACGTCGTCGTACCTTCTAAAGTCTAACCAAATAATACAAAGTCTTAATCAACCAGATAAAGTAATATAAAGTCTAACAACTTCACATAAATTCACGACACATTTAACGTATCGCACCTCCTATAAAACAGCAAATCAAACTTCCGAACACAGTATCGAGGTTAGGTCAGAAGATCATTTCCATTCACGACAGAATTTCTAAAATTACAAACTCATCACTGCGCAAAAATTACGACACATATCACGCATCGTATTATCTACTACAAACAGATTACATGAACTTTTTTTTAATAATCTTACTCTCGATTCTAACTGTTCCTACTCCCTCCCCCATTCAAATTCATCGTGTCAACTCTTTCGAACGTGTGCGTAGTACCTGTACACTTCACCGACAAGTAGTATCGTGGTCAGAAAGTCGCCTCCTCGTTGAGTGGGTCTCACGCGATCGTCGTCATCGAAAACGGCCGTTCTCGATCGTTGAGAATATTTCCCCGGTCAGGTGAAATTAGTATCTTCCAGAGGTTTCCACTTGTACCTAACCGTGGTAAACAAGTGTGCGAAGTGACACGCGCGTTTTGACGCGACACACGGTTGCTGGCACGGAAGAAAGTAGTTTGAGAAACGCTGCCAATGAAATCAAGATTCGGTACGGTGGGATCGTTGGAAGGTGAAGGCGGGAAGGGGCAGGGCAGAAAGAGTTAGCGAACGAGGTGAAGGTATTGCGAGCGCCGCTTAATTGCGATGCACGCCGTACGACACGTGTCACAGCATTGTGCGGCCGGTCACGCATTCCCATCGATTACATCGACGACAAACGAATTTACAAGCGCAACTGGAACGTGCTTCGCGAACGCTTCAATAAGGCCTTTCCAAATGGAAAGAAAGAGGAGGAAAAAGAAAAAGAAAGGATTCCCTTTAAACTGCACGATTCGTGACGAGGTCTTTGCTCGCCTCTTCATACCAATGAACGGCCCGTTATAAATCGCTTTTACAGAAATACTCGCTGTTGTACGCGCGCCATCGTCCATAACTATCAGCCCGTAATATACGACGCGTTGCTTCTGCACCTCGAAAAACGCGAAAAAAAAAAATGTGTATATATCTTCGTTCACGGGAAAGATTGTTAAACGCGTTACGAGATATGTGTATTCTTATCGATAAATTCGACGATTTTCACGTTTCCTACGTTACGGT
>NW_017100255.1:624227-644763 GCF_001263275.1 Habropoda laboriosa | reverse complement strand
TAATTTCACGGGGTAATTTAAATGTTAACCCTTTCACTGCTACGAACGACTATAGTCGAGAGATACAATGTGATCTCTGCATACTACGAGCAGCTATAGTCACCTGACATTTTAAGATAGCAGAAATTTCAGGGATTATTTGAATCCTGTTGGCCAGTTTACTACAGTGATATTTCAATGACAATTTTACAATTTTACTTTTTCTTCCGTAATATTTCATAATTTGAAAAATATAAAATCTACACAGTAGATGTAACAATGATTTATCTACTACCTGTATCAGAACACCATCGAGAATTTTCCTCTTACCGATACAAGACTAAAAAGAACCATCATCGTCGTCGAGTTCGAACGTAAATTAATAATCGCTCGACCGATTTTGTTGCAGGTAGCAAGCACGTAGAATGGTAGCCGCACAACACGACGGTACCAGAAGTGTCGGCGGCGGTGACGGTGGAGGCGGCGGCGGTGGTGAGGAGACCGTGTACACGGTGACCGTGAGTGGTGTTGGTTACAGAAACGAGGGTTACAAGGACGACGGTACCGATGGTATACCTCCAGAGCCACAGAAACCACCGCAATTATCGTCGACAGACGACGACACCCAGTCCAGAAAATTCAAGTTGTCCCGTGGCGAGAAATGGCGAATTTTGAAGAACATCAGTACCGTATCCGTGGCGTTTATGGTGCAGTTCACCGCGTTCCAAGGCACGGCGAATCTGCAGTCGTCGATAAACGCCAGCGACGGTCTTGGTACCGTGTCCCTATCCGCGATTTACGCAGCATTGGTGCTCTCCTGCATCTTCGTGCCTACCTTTGTTATCAAGAGACTCACCGTGAAATGGACCTTATGTGTGTCGATGCTGTGCTATGCACCGTACATCGGCTCTCAGTTCTATCCGAAATTTTACACCCTGGTACCGGCCGGTGTTCTCCTCGGTCTTGGTGCCGCGCCCATGTGGGCGGCTAAGGCCACCTACCTCACGCAGGTCGGTGGTGTCTACGCGAAACTCACCGATCAACCCGTGGACGCCATCGTCGTTCGGTTCTTCGGCTTCTTCTTCCTTGCATGGCAGACCGCTGAACTGTGGGGAAACCTCATCTCTTCGTTGGGTAAGTTATGGCCTTGCTTATCTCTTTTTTTCTTTCCTTTGCATCAGTGGTAGATCTAACTTTGTGATGGTCTACGCCAGGGGTCGGCAAACTTTTTTTCTGCAGGGCCAGATACTAAATATTTTTTGGCTTTGTGGGCTAAGAGAGAAAATTGAGATTATTACGTATGTATGTATGTAGGTAGTTAACTACAAATAAAAATTTTTTGACAAATTCTTTATTTGTGATACACATTTATTAATGAGAAATATGGAATTCTTTCTTTTTGGATAATATTTCATTTAACTGTACATAACTCGCGGGCCAAAAAAACTGATGGCGGGCCGCAGTTTTCCGACCCCTGGTCTACGCTACTGTTCCAGAGTTTAGGATTAGGTTCTGTGAAGTATGAACTTTTTGTTGAACATCGAGAGGGGATAGAAAATTTTAATTCCCTGTTGCTGATAACATTGGTAGATATCGAACGAGTGTTATGATTAATGGTCTGCGGATGAAGATCAAGGTGTACCAGGATTTTTGTCCGAATTGTTTATGTCTTGTTCGGGATCATTTTGGACAAAAAACTGGCAGATAGCAGGTTTTGAAAATTAAATTTAACAATTTATATCCTTGTCAATGACCTGCTGTGTAATTCGCCCGATAAGATATCTGCGTTCCAGAAAAGTTGCAATATGAATATTAATAATACAGTAAATTAGGCTTGGCGTGAATATATCAGTTATCGCGTCATTAATCGAGGAATAAATATGCGGGAATTAGTTGGAAGTTTTAGAGCAGTTTTTGTTCGACGAGTTACAGGTATTTAGTTTCTAATTAGCGAAGTGAAATTAAGACGATCACTTCTGTGGAAGCCAATTATCAAGTTATCTAAAAATGGGATTACTCGTTAATGGTTAGTTGAATAGAACAGCCACGCTGAATTACGTTAGAATGCATAAACGTTACCGAAGTAACGTGCACATAAGGAAAACCAGTAGAAAGCATTCCTCTACACTCTACAGGCTAAATGCCTACCCACCAATACTATAAATCGGTTCTAATTAACCGTACCGTTACGTTAAACAGAGTCTTTCTCATTGAATACGCACGAACTTCATCCGGCTCAAAATTTCTTTCAGCCTCGTCCCATACAATAATTTCCCCATCTACCTCTACCTCTTTCACACGGCAAATTAAACCTCTCGAACACGAGCCCAAAAGTCGAAAGTAGCATTTGAAATGCAAATGTCGAGACCCATCTCAACTACCAAATCATCTCTGAAGAGCTGTTTTCATCGAAACGATTCGTAGATAAGTTGTTCAAGGTCGCGACGAATTGGTGTCAATATCACTCTACCCGCCATAAATTTGGCAATCATTCGATCCTCTCCTTTATTTCTTCCTGTGGAAGACCTACTTGTCCATGATTACGTATACTATCGGTCAAAAGTTTCGGGTAATTACGTGTTGCGAAGAGCCCGACAACTTTTCGGAAGAAAATTAGGAATTTTCTTTCACAACGTTAAAATATTACCAAGGAGACCAACGACTCAGGAATTAATTAAACAGCAGTAATATTTGTGAAAAGTATCAATACCAAATATATACTCCACAGAGCATTTTTCCATTATCAAGGAAAAAGCAGAGAAAATGCAAGCATAATTATTATCATCATTTCGTGAAAATATCAATAGAGTATTCGATATGGTTACTATCAGGGGCAAGTGATAAGGAACTTTTGGACACAAGTGTATGTTCCGTTAGCAGAGCCCATCGACGAGGTGTGAAAACGTTTGTGAGATCACGCCGCGCTGGTTCGTAAACATCGTGCAGTTGCGACACACACGGCGTGCGTAGCAGTAATAATGCGTGCGTGGTCAGACAGTCGGGCCAAACATTCGGTCCTTTCCCTGACTGACTGGCTGGCTGGCTGGTTGGCTGGCCGACGAGATCGACAACACAACTCTCGCGCCTATATACTACTAACGTTCTCCATGGACACACTCGGGTTTCGAACGGGTCTGACTGACAACGCCGACGAGAGACTCGACGAGAAAGACAGCGACGCTGGTGGAAAGGCGACGGAGAGCGCTTCGCACGCGGGAAGAAACAAGATTTATCCGGTATAAACCTGTAATAGTCGGTTTCCGTGCCACCTCGTACGCATTCCCCGATACCGGGCGGCGGTAACGCGGGTTTTAACCGTTTTCTACGATTCGAACCGTTCAATCGCGCGCGATCGCAGCTTCCTCCCGCCGGGCAACGGCACTTCCGTCGACATGGCGCCGCTTTGCACGCGCGCGACCACTCGCTCGTCACCGTGTAGAGATGCTTCGAGGCGAGCAAATGGCGGCCTCAGTTCGTTTTCTCGCTCTTCAACTGCCTATAGCCTGCGCGAAATTGATCGATCGCTCAAGGTCATCTCGCCCGGCACCATAGATAACTCTGTGGAAGATTTCTTTCTGTTATCTAATTTTTATAAAGTTTCCAACAATGAAACGGTAAAACTTGAATGCTAGCGTTTAATCGAAGAAAGGAATAGTTCCATTGTAGAATTTGTCATTTCTTTGGGATAAAGAAGGAACAGCGGATGGTGTATACACTTTTATTTAGAATGACTTTTAAATTTGTCAGGCGACTTTGTAGGAGATTTTTTCTCCTTTTCATCATTTTGACGTGTGTCTGGGTGCAAAGTAGTCGAGTAGGATATGGAGGGGGTGGCGTCTCGGCGGCCTTGAGCGGTCGACTGATTCCGAACGGACTATAGGCGCACCTTGCTAGAACCTGTTTTCACCGAGTTTCTTCCGACTCCTTTGAGATTGTTCAGAGAATTTGTGTAGCTGAAAATGGACTCGGGGATTATGGCTAGCTTAAACGATACGATAGGATAAAAGAAGCCTATTATCGAACCGATAACGTCACTCCACCCTTGAACAACAATCTTACGGCGGTTTATTCCAAGTCGATTACGAATGTTACGTTATCTGCTAACCCAATTAGCGTTACCAGCGGGCGGTGTAAACATTACACCGTGAGGAAACGCGTGTTTTTTTTTCGTTCCTTCGATGCAACAATACGCGCAAACCGTGATTATCAAAATGCGATAAACGCATCCATAAACAATGACTAAGCTCGCCGCATGGAGAAACAGAAAAAAAACGAGACAACGCAGCGGGTGTACGACTTCTTTTTGTTTTTCGCGAACACATATACACACACGTTCCTTAATTATGTTTAATTTATGTCTCGTACACGGGCCACGTTTAATCGAAAGTGCCGCTTGTTTTCCAATGCCGCGTGTACATTAACTGGATACCTTTAATGAAGACGTATACGAAGACTCGCATAGCTCGTTGCACATTTCTCGAATTACCGAGGAAATTAACCGAAACGCTTCAGCGGCGCTATATTTTTCAAACGGCACGGAACGACCGCTCGTTCTCGAGGATATATGTTCACGTGAAAATCTTCATGAACGCGCATAAATATCCCCCCGATTCCCCGCCGTCCGTTATACCCGGCTAAACCGAGGAAACTGCTAGAACAGTCTGGATGACGGTGGCTTTTTATTAAACGTCTCAGCCTCGTTGGTTGCAAGAAAATCGCGTTCCTACCATCACACACACACACACAGAGTTGAATATATTATAGGCCGATAAGTAGGACTTGCGGACAATTGGAAACGATGGTGGGAGACATTGTAAATCCTGTCGTTCGCCGTCCGATGACCGCGTATACGCAGATTGGCCAATGTGAATTCCAGAATGCCGATACGTTTCGCGCTGGTGTCGCATGATTGCTGTTTGGCACGACATTTGCATGTTTGAGAAACGAGATCGTCGAACGAAGAAGGACGAGGAAGGAGAGAATTTTTTTCTTCTTTTTTTCTTTTTCTTTGCTAGGTGAAATTCTGATTTTCGACGAACAAAAGAAGGAATCGTTAGGGTGGAATTTTTTAGTTATCTCAAGTAGACAGATTGATTTATCGCTGGTTTTCAGCATGCGAACGTTTGCTATGGATCATTCAGACACATTCCTCGCGTATCGACTTGTCTTCAATTTTTTGATTATTTCTGCTCCGTTAGAATACAAGTATGCGTATGTACATGTACGTCTTGTGAAATGTTTAAAATACCTATGATCGCGTGTACGTGTTGCGAATAGTTAATAGATTTTAATCAGATGCATAAATAGTTGCATAGGTATTGCTTGATTGTCCGCAAAGTTGTAGACGATCTTGATAAATTGTTGATAGTTTAATGTTTGTTCTTGATAGGATGCGTTTTGCCTGTAATTTTATTTCGCCACTGACGTTTTTTATGGTTTTATTGTATGTAAAATTTCACGTTCGTTATGTCGCGGTTTGTGACATGATACAAGAAATAAACGTTTAATCGTCCACTGCCTTGTTACGTGTCATTGACGAGGACATTGTGCAATGTTTTAGTCATTAGCTGTCTGATTGTCAATTAGACTATGGGTGAAATTTAAAAGAAGAACCCAGTTTTCGAACAGGTGAAATGAAGCAGAAAATAAGCAAAAATTTTCGATACACTTATACCATCCACTCTTCACTTCTATTCGATTTAAATTCAGTTCTGAACTCGTTCGCTGGCCTATAAATTTCGTCGACTCGCACAGAAGTTCGTACTTTTACGCAGACAATTCAATTAAACGCCAGCAAAGCAAGAATTACAATTAATTTACCGCTTCTCTGGACGCGAGAATAAAAAGCATGTTTTTACTTTTGCCAGAGAACCTGGCTGAGTAATATCCAGAAAGTAAACACTCGCCGTTTGTAATAAGAAAATTACGTTTCGCGAAAAATTCGGTCACCTGAGTAAAGAAAAGAAGAAAAAAAAAGAAGAAGAAGAACGATTAACAAATAATACCTACCTGGGCTATATTCGTTATCGAAATTTAGCTGAAATGTTATTTCTCAAGCGCAACATTTCTCGCTTCCAGCTACATTATATTAAACACCTGATAACCGAATTCGTTAATCAAAGCCGTTTGTTCTGTTTGAATTGCAAGTGCTCAGCGAGGGAGAGTTCGGCAGCGGTGGCGGGAACAGCACGACGAACTGGAACAAAATCAAGCTGTGCGGCGCCGACTTCTGCGTCCTTGGTAACGGAGGCCACGAAACCCTGGAGCGTCCCCCGGAGTCCGAGATCTACGAAATTTCTGCGATCTATCTCACTTGTGTAGTCATCGCTGTAATAATCGTCGCCCTGTTCGTCGATCCTCTTTCGAGGTGAGTTTCCAACGCAACGCACTTACTTACTTATATACACGTGCGCCGCTGATCTGTTCCGAGCTGAACAGCCCAGCCAGCCAGCCCGCAGCAGCAGCAGCAGCTTTCCACTTTCTGTCGACCTTTAATTTTTCATCTCAACTTCGAGGGACGATTAATAGTAGAATACAAATGTCGGCTGCCACCGGTAATAACCGTATTTATTGCATTATTCCCAACCGTCGTACACACCGTGACACGTCGTTGAGGACGCGGCAAAAGAAGACATTCCGCCAGGGACGATAATAACGTTGAAAAATTACTTTCTCATTATTTATCGTTGATAATTCAAAGTTAGATTACCTGCACACGGTACGGGTACCTGTTTATTACGCGGTATGTGTGTTTTTTCTAGGTAGGATCGCTATGATTACGGATTTATTGGACAGTTGAATTAACGTTGGAACATGTGCAAGTTTCTCGGCGAGGTTTGAAAAATTATTCGTCGATTATTTAGGAATTGATAACTCGAGGCTCGTTTGCTTGGTGTACGATACGTCTTATTCTATTTTTTTTTCTGTTTTTTTTGCTTTTTTTCTGGAAAATAGCGACAAGTGGGAATTTATCGGATGTTTTACGATTTCTTATAACGTCTTTGAAGAATTCATGTACTTTCCGATTGGTTACGTTGTACACTCTTGTTCATAAGTATTGGGACACCCGTTGTGTCTGTATAGAAAGTACCGTGTCATTTAAATTACATTTCTTCGACAAAGTTAGTATTATACGTTAGTGAAAATCTACGGGGTGTTCACGACGTTAATTTTCCAGCGTTTTTCTCGTAAGTGGTAGATTTGTGAGAGAAATAGAATAGGATAAAGTTTCAGTATTTTTTATACACAATACGAGAGTTTAAATAAATTTTGTAAATTTGCAATGGTTACCACGAACTATTTTTAAATTGATAGCTATTATTGTTTTTATATTATATGAAAGCAGTTGCCGAGACAAGTTCAACGACCTGCAACAAACTCATTTTCGTGTGAATGTTTGGTGGAGCATAATCAATGCCACATTGTCAGGACCTTATTTTTATGAAGGCACCTTCAATGGAAATAGAAATTTAGAAGTTTGATCGTATATACTTGTACAACAGAATCTTAATAATTTTGCTACGACTGTTTAGCTTCACATACAACAAGTGTCCTAATACTTATGAAAGAGAGTGTACTACTACGAACGTGGATAATATTTCATTATTCTATGACTATTCATTATTTTCCTTGTTTTCTTCAATAGTGTACTTAATGTCTTACTTTCTTTATTGATAAATTCATTTCGTTAGAATATTGTTCTTTCGAGTATTTTCAAGACGTGAAATTTGTATAAAATTTTAGGAACTCGCTACTTTTTCATTCTTAACTACACGCTGTACAACAAGATTCCAGACTGAATCATTTTTTTCAGAATTTTAATAATTTTACAGCGACTGTTTAGGTTAGCTTCACGTTCAATAAGTGTCCCAATACTCACGAATTATCTATAATTTATCAGTGTCTTTTACGCCGTTGAAAAATTGTTATAATTACGAATACGTTGTGCAATAGAATCAATGATGCATCGTATAGGTGGAGGTTATCACGGGGAATAATTACTTTCTACGCATTTGTGATTATCAATTAAACGGTTTAAAGAGTTGAAAATTTATTCTGCTTTTCAATTAGAAGTTTTACGGGATTCGCAATCCTAACAACACTGTCATCTTCAAACCATGACGCACATAGAGCCTAAGAAGCATGTGCAGGGCCAGTGACAAATTACACGTCGCGACTTATCACATCCTCTGTCGAAGGATTTCATTAAGCGTGCTGCTGCTCTATAGTCGAACTTGAACCGTAAGAAAAACGTAAAGACAGATCGTATTCGAGAGAGAAGAATACCCCATTGTGTGGCCATTTTCGATTTAACGTCAATATTTGATATCGATGAATCATAGGTAAATAGGCCTCGTGAAATCGTGTTTATCATTTTAACGCGGGTTAACCTTCTGTTTATTATTCGAAAAACACTTCTAAAAGCTTCTGTACGGCTGGCACATCTCGCGAATTACTTCAAGTTGAACAAATATCGACTCGGCTCTGAGATGTATGACTACTAATTAAGACAACCGGTGAAACTCCGTATTTTTCCATTTCCGACATTAGAAGTCATCATCCGTGTTTTCAGCTCGGTAACGCCATTATCAGGATCTTCGCTTTGCTCCGTACGGTTTTTTCTTTTCTGTCGTGCGGACGCGAGATAAAGTATCACGAGTATAGAAAACCTATTTTATTAGGTTACCTTAAATTTCGATTAAAGTATCAGAATTCTATTGGTGAAAGAATTATTTACCATTTTTAAATGGAGGATTATTTATCATTTGAGAAATAAAAATTGATTTTTATGATTATTTTCGTGTAAAGAAGAATTTTGAAGGAACGAGTTTGAGACTTTCAATGGCGCCGCTGTGACACCTTTGGTGTACAAAGGATTAACGCCTACGGAACAACGAAAATGAAAATAAGCACTCGTATATAAGAGATTAAGATGACAAATTCGATTAATCCGCTTAATTTACATGTTTATATTTTCACACCGCGAAAGACATGATCGATGAGAATCCAGAGACGTCGCACTTTCCGTTTACACTTCTGAAATATCGAGCACGTAGCGGGAACGCACGCGTGTCATACTTGCAAATTATAAGATAAGAGCGATTTTTAACGTCTCTGTTTATTCAGAATTTTGCGAATTTCGAAGCAACGGTGAGCCGCGTATTATCACGGAATAACAACGTTATTTCGATCGGATGCTAAAACATCCTAATTCCATTACGCTTCAACTCACTTCTGCTTGCCTTCGATTAATACGCCAGCTTTAAGTATCTCTAATTTGACGAACTGTTTCGTAGTTGAACGATTTTAATCTCACTAAAGGAAAAGATAAATCTAAGATCAATGCTATTGAACTTTCGTTATTTAACGAAAAAGCTCACACTTTGTGAGTCAATGGTTCGACGTTTCCTTGCCTTTCGGATAAGCATAATAAGAAGCGTGTAAACAAAGGGACAGAACACGATAATGTAGATCGTGCACGATGAATGACGTAGAGGAAACATTGACGCAACCATGTGAAATTGTTCAAAAACAGATTTTTATCGGTTTACCCTCGAAAATTGTGATATCTTCATCCGTTTAGAACGTGCCTTAATGCCGCAGACACCGGAGGTAAAAATTTATGTTTCCGCAATTAACTTTTAATATTTACACGTGTACACCTGGAGCCGTATGCAAATAGGCACAATGGCTGACAATGATGAATTTCGTGCACGTTGATCCGCATATTTGCAAACCTTTCGATAAATCTGCGGATAAATATTTTTTTTCTCCGCGACAACTAAAGGTCTACCTACGTAATTTCACCAACGTCATATGCATTCGATCAATAATGACATTGAGCTGTAATTATTAATTTATGTTCAGCCTTGAATGAAATTAAACGTTCCATTTCACTCGTTCAATGTACTACGCTCGATTGGAATGAGAAAAGCAGCGTCCTGTAATTTTCTCGATTCTTGCAAACTGACGCGAAATACGTCATAACGTTTGCATCTTAACCCTTTCGTCGCGGCAGGTTTTAGTATGTGACGGTAGACGTTCAATCACGGCCGTAAAATCTTTTGTTTGGGCGTTTTTAAATTTAAAAGATTTTAATTTAAAAATTTATCGTTTTATTAAATTAAGGTGGAAGCGCGCAAAGGGCAAAAATTAAGGGTTAAATTTTGGTGAAAATGTGCCAAAAGTCGCCAAGGTCACGGTGAGAGAATATCTGCAAAGCATCTACAGGCGCTAACAGAGGTAAAAGGGTTAATAGCCAAAATTATAGAATATAGAAAAAACCTTTTAAAAAAGACGTCGATATTTGCGTCTTTCTACTAACACAGAACTTCCACTTTTACCCTAAAACCTGTTGAAAACGTGAAATAATTAGAATTTCTGTGAGATATCGATGTTACACTTGTGATGACTTTACAATGATTAGTGAATCATCCTGTATGTATACAACGGCGTTATACAATAAAGTGACGGTAACGAAATGTATTTTATCTATATCGTTATGCAAATATTACGGAAATTTTCGGTAGATAAGACGCGGGAACGTTAAACATTTCTGCTCATTAGCGGGAAACGGATTATCGTATGGTTAAAGCGTCACTGCGGTACGCGCGTTGCCTGTAAAACTCGAAAGACCAACGAGAATATCGTAAATGACAAAACGGTCCCGGGAGTCATTGTCAAGAAAGTCGTTAAAGAAACGTAACGTCACCAATTGGTTTCTAGTTGGGATGTAGGTTAACGAAGTTGCTACGCTAGAAGTCAATGTCAAAACCGTTTCACTTGCACGGATTCGCGTGGAAGCAAAAAACGCACGACGGTGTAAAAAAAAAAAAAACTCTAACCGCCTAGCTGATTAATATAAAATCACTCTTCCGTGACGTGGGGAGGGTTACAACAAACGGTTGTAATAAAAGAGAAAAAGAGCTCGAAAAATATTCATGTTTCGGAGAAATCAATTTGCCTGGATCCGATGGCTGAGAACACTATATCCGCCAACGAAGGAAGAGCAAAAAAGTTTCGTATTTCAATCGGATGGACGATGGAAGCGCGATGATCCGGCCGGGAACTCCCCTGGAAGCTTGCCTACGGTCAAATAAATTATACATATCCTCTGGACGGGCAGGTGTCAACGAAACAGTACTTCACCGCTTCGAGATACACGCCTCTTCGTTAACGTTCGAGGTTTTCGTTTGTTTTTCTTCTTTTTGCTTTATTTGTAGGAATTTCAATTTCTCCCGCCCCCCCCCTTCCGTCCATATTTAAATCACGTAGTTTAAATTCATACGTAACACGTCGAGAAGTTTTTTCCCGTTCGTACCTTTCTCAACGTAACTCCACGTCAATCGAGGATCGATCGAAATTCTCGTTCTTTTGTTCCTCTTCCCTTTCGTAATGATGATTTTTTGTTTATTTTTGTTGGAACGAAGACGTTCGCCATCGTTAATAGCCGCGAATGCACGAATCTTACGACGGGATTAAGTTTCCGGAAACCTCCTGGAGCGGGATGCGAATTTTTGAAAATTCGCCCGAATAACGTTCTCTTCTTCTTTCCGTAATGATGATTTTTTTTTTTCTTAGTTTCGTTCGATCGAAGACGATCGCGATCGTTAATAGCCGCGAATACACAAATCTCGCGGCCAGATTAAGTTTACAGAAGCCTCCTGTACCGGGATGCGAATTCTTGAAAATTCGCCCACCTAACGGAAGAGAAAAAAAGAGCGAGGAAAAAGACAGTAATGTTTTTTTCCAGGAGTATTACGAAACGCGCACCTTAATAAGCGTGTATCGCGCGAGATCCGTGCAAGATCCCCTCCCCTTCTCCCATTCAGAATCGCTATAAACATTGCTCTGCTCATGATTACAAAATAGCGTACATCCGATGCGGGATGCATCGAAGCACGGCGGTTACGCAACCACCCGCCGCAATTTGTACTTATTAAAACTCGATAAATTTCTGGCTGTTGCCAGCATTGAAGTCTCCGCGCATGCGAGGGTACAAGCCTCTCGGCCTGGTTTTCAGCTGCTTCGTGATTTAAAAAGGAAAAAACAGCTCGAATTTATGAGTGATCAAATAGCTTCTCGTGTATTTTTGCACGATAAAGATGCATTACAGTGGAATTATTTCGCGCAAAATTGTATTTAATGGCGGTGTTCGTATACCGGCAGATTCCGTCTTGTTTCTACGAACTAAAATCGCGTCGATTGTCCTATGAAATAGTGAAACTTACAGTCTACTGTTTTAAATGCAAGACTTGTTTAGCTGAAAAAGTTAGGTTAAGGTTATGTAAAATGTGGAGAATCGATTCTAATCAAATTCGAGTGATTTTCTTTTATGAATTGAAACGGAGACATAGTGCAACGCAAAATATCAATGCAACATTTAGGATAGAGGAGCAGTTAGTGAAGGAAAAACGCAACGTTCGTTTAAGCGTTTGAATCATTTTTTAACGAAAAGAAGAATATTCAAGCGACGATTAAAAATGCGTTTGACAAATTTATTGCTAATACTCAGATTCTTATAATAATACGCTAAATTCACTTGCAATTCATTGACGGAAACGTAGCTTACTTTGATCGATAAAATTTCATTTTGGCTACGTTATCGAGATTTAAAGTTTCATTTAGAAATCAGCCATTCCATGTGCAACGACCTAATATCTAATTATATCTCGATTTCATTCGATTTAAATACGATCACGGTGTGTCTGTTAGGTTTCGTAATAAGCACATTATTTACACATTGGTAGATTTTTCGAAGAGAAGAAAACTGCGTTAAGAAGGTGTTACGGAATCCAAGGAGCGCAAAGAAGCAATGTAAACACGAAGATAAATTATAGTATTTTCGATTACGTAAACAATTTCACCATAGAAACGAAAGAGAATTAGATCGAAGGAGAGTTTTTCCTTTTTTCATGTTACACGTGACAATCAGTAGCGTCGGGAGAATATGGTACAAGGAAGAGACATTTACATGAAATCTCTTCAGGTCGATTTCTACCGTAATTATACAACATTCTGCCAGACACCGTTCGTGCATTTATTTATTCGGTCGTCATACCTTATCCGTGTCTTTACGAAGAAAAATGGCGCAGAAGCTCGTTTCACAGAACGTACAAGTCGAGTTGTAGAAAGAAAAAGAAAGTGTACGGTATTTTTGGTTACGCAAGAGAAATTTCACCGTAAAATAGAGAATAACCTCGGGGACCGGGGTATTTCTCTCTTTTTTTTCCCGCGTCGAGCATGATTGATCGGTTCGCAAATAGAATATCTAATGTAACACTCGGCGATACCGACGAAGGTTCAAATACACCTTTGAATCATCGTTCATGGCGTGTTCATCAATAACTACCGACCAACATACAACGAACAATATTTCAAACATAGTTATTCATAATACATATACTCAACAGCATTCTTGCAGGAAAGAATGTACACAATACAGTAGCGATATGATAACTACAATTTGCGTGAATACTATACGATAACTATCCTCGTTTATCACACTTACCAAAGCTCGAATTGTTCTGTTAAGATTGACATTTCTCGCATGTGGGCAAAAAAAAAAAGAACAAAACAAAAAGAAAACACGCGAATACCGTTACTTATGGGGATTTCTCGTGTGGCGCCAACGATTCGGGCAGACGAACAGCTTTCGGCAGTGATCGAGTCATACGAGCGGGCCGACCTGTCAGGCATTTATCATTTCGGGCCCGTGCTGGACTCATGTTTCGTGTATTGGTGAACGGGCCAAAACAGGCCAGTCGTCGTCTGCTGTTAAGATTTATCGGCCGAACAATTTATCCCGATCGTCATTTGCATTTCAATCACACGCTGTCCATGAAGACAGGGAGCAAGATTATTTGTGCCTTTTATAACAGTACCTACCGGCGTCCGCACCAAGGACGTTGGATCTCTTATCCGGACGTTGGCAACGTTCTAATGATACACACGTTGCTAAAAATATTAATGGCTCGCGCGAGAATGGTGATTTTCTATTGTAGCAATGCACGCGTCCACTGTTGTAGCCTGCATACCGGGCACGTCAATTTGCATACGCACCACGGTCTCCACTGTTTCACAGATAATTAATGCGCCTGACCTTCCATTTCATTAGATCGTCGGATATATCCCTTGGCAAACAGTGACGACACTTCTATCACCTAATCGCCGGATTGCCACTTGCCATGGGAGAGTGGTCTGTGATCCGACGTCTTGGGAGGAAGGAAAAAAAAAGAAATAAATTAACCTGTGCGATTCTCTTTCGAAAGTTGAGGTTAGAAGGAAGATGTGTTCGTTAGCCAGAGAAAGAATTACGCTTACAATGATATTATTTACGTAACGAGGTAGTTTTTTTCTTCTTCTTCTAATGACAAACGGTGCTCGTTGTCTTGCCGTTCTTCCGAGAAATTTCGCGTTAAATGTTTCTTTTTTTATGTAATCGCTTCGGGTGAGTAAGAGTAATTAAAGTTACAATTTACGGGGTGTAAATTCTACGAAAGATTGTAATTTAAAAGTGAGATGTTGTAGTAAGTAGTAGAAAACGGTTTTAATTATTCGGTACAGACCAGGTGTAATGTTCGTCGGAATGGTTTCTGCCTGGGATTTAATTGCAATTATTATCTAAGAATTAGAAAGGGATCGAGAAAAAAAAAAAGAGACACAGATTACGCGCGGCACATTTAATCGATGTTCTATCGTTGTTTAAATATTTATGACGGTATTTCTCCGTTGGGTGAATAAAAAGGTATCGTTAGAGTGCAGATTTTACGATCCTTTATGAATTACGTAAAAGACGGACTGTTATACACCGTATTACCGCGCTTCATTCATAGGATCGTCCAGATGTGACGCTTGTGTTGATGATTGTAGCCGGATTTACGATTGTAGCGCATTATATCGAGACGGTTAAAAAAATTGTCCTTTTCCTCCATCACGATACTTACGTACGCTCTTGTCATATTTTTTTACTAGAAACACACATTACTGTCCGCGAGTCATCGAATACTTAACAACTTCAAGTGAGATACGCGCTGAGGTAATTTTTTGGTAAGCTCTTAGGATAGCAGTAAAAAAGAAGAAAAAAGTCAAAGTTTAAAAGCATGTATTTGCAAGTTGTAAGAGATTTTATTTCATCGAACACGTAATCTTGTGATAAAAATCGTAGACCTCTTTCTTTTTTTCGACAACAATTTTCCAAACGTTTTATGGTTTTATGTGAAATCACGTTTGTTGAACACTTTTTCACAGTTTGATACAATCTTTGCTGAACATCCTGTATAATTTCAGTTTACGAAAGAATGGTATTAATTACTAACTGTTGGCTTCGTTTCACGACATGTTAAGTCGGAGTTTTTTTTCATTCAAACAAGCGTTACCTTTAGATTCCCCAAATAGTAAGTTACCTAGAATTTCACGAACGAGTGTTTTCAAGAGTAATCATTTGTGTGATCAATTAGGAAATAATTAAAATGCAATTTTATGTTATACGACTTGATAGATCATTTTACAATATAAAATTCGTTTTTACTTCAAATATATCGCGTCTCTCGTAACTTGTAGACTACAATTATCCTGTTTCTTTTAAATTCAAACAAACATTACCTCTAAATTACCAAGAATTCCACGAACTTAATGAAGTTAACACGAAAAAACTCGGACATTCTCAGCACGAGTGTTTTCAAGAGTGATCATTCGTGTGATCAATTAGCGATCGATTAGAAATTCAATTTTATGTTGCACGATCTGATAGGTCACTTTGCAACATAAATTCGTCTTTATTCCAAATATATCACGTCTCTTGTAACATGTCGACGGTATACGTGCACACGAATGCATCTGCTTATCAATATGGCGGAACCTGCAGCTCCTTTGTCCCTGTTGAGCATGGTCACCGAGAGAAAGGTGTATCTCGTGCCAGGAACACTTGACGTACTTTCGATTTCCGGCATTCTGCGCTCCGATGAACATCCAATTCATCGCCGACCGATTCACCTGCACAATATAGTCGCATAACTCGGTATTTCACGTGCGGAGCGTGCAAGATATTACACGTCTGGTGATTCCGCAATTCCTCTGGAATTCCGTTTTCTCGGAATGATTAATTTGCAATCGATCGCCTCAATCCTCCGTAATTCCGAATCGAGGTAAACGATTTCGAACGATCGCTCGCGCAATTAGCAAGAAATAACTGTATATTTTCCAGCTGGTCTTTTCCTTTGACAATGTAATAATACCATCGTTTATTGCCGCGTCTACTTCTTTATTTTTCTTTTTTTTCTTTTTCTTTTTGCGCCGCTAATTACGAATTGCATACGCGGATTTGAATCTCAGCTTTTTCTCCGTTTTTTCTATTAATATCTTACTCGTTAAGATTATTATCGCTGGTTTACTGTAGTACGGGGAAAACTGGGGCAAAGTGAAACACTTGGTGGAACATTTTAGCAAAGAAACATTCCAAAGTGATAATGACCGATTTCAATGAAACTTTGATGTATAGTAATTTAGAAAAAGAAAAAATTTGACACGTATCTTTTTATATTGGCAATCGTCTACGTCGAAGTGGTGAAAATCACCTTGGAAGAAAGTTAAAATTTACGTTTATATCCCCTTAAAAAAAAAATTGAAACTTTTCATTTAGTAATTTACCTGTGAAAAAAATTCCCAAATTTTTACCTGTTCTCAGAAGTCTCGGGGTGTTCTACCCCCTGCAAAAATGAAAGCAAATTTATTTAAAAAAAATAAGGTATTACTTACCAGACTTCAAAAAGAACAGCTTTGCGTATGAAAATTTGAAACTTTAAGTAAAGACAAATTTACCTCAAGCAACTCTAAACAATTTACCTCGCTAACAAGCAATCTCGCAAATGATAATGGCTTCTTTTTCTGACATACTTACTAGAATAATAATAGCGCTACAAGTAGCATGTATATATATACAGAACAATATTTCACTTTTGCCTCGCCATTTCGCTTTGCCCCGGTTTCCCGTTATATAGCAGCGATAAAAATTCCGCCACGTTATCAAAGGCACCAAGTGAGAAGGCAAGAAATCAACAAAAGGTACCACTCCGTATACCATACCTCCAGACTGGCGAACATTTCGCGATTTTAATTAATCAGCTTGTTTCGCGAAAAATCCACGAACCGATGGCCAGCCTTTTTCGTTCCCGCTAATTAACTTATTCGTAATTACACACGATCCCGCGTCTGTGGCGCGTGTGCACGCGTATTATGCACGCGTGCAACAGTATCTAATTACGAGAGCAGTTGCGACCGCCGCGTTGCCACTCGATACAGCGAAGTTTGCTACAGGCCTGTTCGGCTCGGTTGCAGAATCTTTCGTTCATTCTTACTTTACCTCCGTCGGTCTAGGAATACCGCCCCGTAATATCTTGCACGCCATGAGAGCAGACGTTTCGTTGCATAACAGACAAATACGCAGCGCGCGTGTTCTTTGCTGCAGAGATCTGTGCTCGCTGGTGAACGCCGGCGGTGTATACAGGGCCCGGTAAAAAGATCTGACGATTTTGTTGGTTACAAGCTTTTATACTAAGAATAAACGTATTCCAGTAAGTTCCAGTAAGTACGACGATCTTTTGTAGTACAGATTCGTTTAAGTAAATCTATTGTCTTTAATGAGAAACGTATAAAGCGTGCATAAGCCTTGAACAGGTTACTTGGAAGCTTTTTGCCGGGTTCTGTATTAGGTAGGGTTGCTGTATTTTTTCGTTACCAAATCGGGATAGGTGGAGAGACAAAGGACAGAAGGAAAATTTGATGAAAATGTGTACTTTTATTAGTACGTAGTAACGAAAACATCACGTACAATGGAAAATAAAATGGTAATTAACACGAGATATCTGGTAGTTGGTACTGTAAGTTTTGAATTAGCTGCTATTTTCTATAGGAAAGTGTACAGCCGTGTGAGTTAGCAAAGATGACCGTGGATGAACGATAGTTTTAGAAAAAAATGTGTTTCTGAGAGAAGAACAAAGTTTAATTAACTTGTTTAATTTAAAGAAGTTTTGCTGTTTTCTTTAAACAAACTTTTAGCACCCAAGGCAAAACCTGCTTAATTTTCTTGGCAGTGAAGGTGTTGAAAGTGTAACAACAATTTATTTAGGAGCCAAGTCATATTTTTCTGTAGATACAACTGTTTTAAGAAATGTTTCATTATTCTTGATTTATTTGTAGAATTCCGTAAACTTCAGAGCTCTTTAGAAATTAAGGAATGGGAAAACCAAGACATATTTGTAAACCGGTTGGGACACAGAGAGGGGTTGAAAACCGGGACTTTCCCGGTCAAACAGGGACGTACGCTAACTCCAATATTAGACCATCTCGAAAGTTCCTGCGGTTTTAAGTCGTTCAACATTATTTTAAATAGAAATGTTCAAATTCAGTGGAGTTTTATTATTTTCTTTTTCAAAATGAACGGTTTAAAAGCTGGGGAACTTTCAGCGTGACTTAATGTTAGGTTAAGTAAGAAAAATCAAATTTTCGTAGATCCACTTTATCGTAGATCCACGAAATCTAAATGGTAATCACAGTTCTCGATTTATCGTTTCGAGTCGCCGTTTTCGTATCGACGAAGATTATGCCTCTCGACCAGTATGTTATAACGGTTCAGAAGCCAGCCTTCTTGCATGCTGAAAGAGCAGCAGAAAACCGCCGCTGGGAAAACCACGCGCGCAAAAGAGGCTCTGGATCCCTCCTCGCGTTTCCGATTCATTCCTCTCTCTATTCCAGCCGCTTCTTATCCTTTCCACGCGAGATAAAACGATTCTTGCTGACCTTGCCGCATTGTTACGAGCGCGGTGCCAGGGATGACGTTATAATGGCGCTTAATGACGCTGGATTTTCTCTCGTTTTTATTTTCGTGCACGTTAACGTGCTTCTCAGCTCTCCCCAAGTGCGGCGAAGAAAAAAGAGCTTATCCGTGAAAGTAAAACTGTGCCTATATAGTAGGCATGGACGCGAGTTGGAAGAAGCGATTCTCGAGTGTAAGTTTCAAAGGATATCTCGGCTAAGGTAACGAGTTTCTCGTTGCTAGCCAATGTTTCTTCTCTTCCAACGTTACAATCTAAGTTATTCTCTTTGTCCGAAGGGGAAAAATGCTTTCGTTCTGTGCAAATAGCAGAAAAAGGAGTACGTAACGCAAGAAAAATGGAGAGAGAGAGTTTTAACATTCTTTTACGATTCATTCTCGGAGATCTGAAGACCAGAAGCTTTTTTCTTTTTTTTGCGAAAGAGATAGCATAGTTTCGTGGTGTTGTAATTAAGCGGGAAGAAAAATTCTCGAAGATTTGTAACGCGATGAAACTTTTCTCGATCGAATCCTCGATTATAATATTAATTGCACACGCGCCAATGTGTAGGTTGATTATTATTATAGGCCAGGGTATCATTGTCACTGGTTATTTTTAGTTTGTTCTTTGCGTATTATTTTCTTTTAATTCCGCACTTCCTGTATCGTTAAACGGTTCGAACAATGAAATACTTGCTATCAAGGTATCTCGTTGCATACATCGCGAGAACTTGTGCCACATTTTATCTACACTCCTAGTGTGCAATCACGGTATCACGTCTTTCATCGATTGAATAGAGTATTGTGAAACCGCGACATAAATCATAGCGATGCAAAATAGACGAGTAAAAATAACAATACGTTTAGCGTGCAGAAAGTATCGAGATGTTGATTAATTTCTAATAACACGCCTGTTTCTGTTGCACGAGTTTATCGATCATACTACTGTTCCCGAAAAATTGTGATCCTCGGAAGAGAATTGTTCTCTGTCACCTTAGAAACGTATTCTGTTTTTTGTATTACCTACTGCCAATCGTTTATTGTGTTACTTATTCTATTACTTACATTTTCATTACTATTTGAAAATCTACGGATTCTGTGTTACACTCTGCGCCCTTTGGAAGCAAACATTTTCTCGTATCGCTGAAGAATCGAAAGAAAATCGTTTCTTATCACACTCCGAGCTCCTCGGAGCGAAACATTTTCTCGTACAAAGTGGAAATGTTTAAATCGACGACGTGTGTCGACCGATTTCGTCCAATTTTTCAAAACTTCCAAACTGTTCGCGATAGAAAGCTGAAATTTCACGCTGCTCGGTTTCTCGAGGTAACGAAAAAATGCTGAGTTTGAGAAAGATCGGCGACTACAATCACAATTCTCGGCGTTTCAACGTGGAATATTTCGTATTACGTGTTACTTCATTTTTATCACACACGAGACGCAAGGAAGTAACTTCATTTCTTTTACTGTTATTTAAAAAAAAAAAGAAAGAATGATCGATGATCTTCTATTTACAGAAAAATTCTTCTCCATTACATTCCGTATTTCTCAGAAACAAAAATTTCATTACCGTAGCCACGCTAATTACTTCATTTAATGCCTATCACACACACACACGAAGAATTTTAATTTTTTTCTGCTACTATTAAGCAAGAAATTACCCGGAATCTTTACCTCCTTCGGACAATCTTTCTTTATCGAGGCTTCAGATCTCTCAAAACATTTTACATACCTCGGTAATGAGATTTC
>NW_017100255.1:609387-624193 GCF_001263275.1 Habropoda laboriosa | reverse complement strand
AAAAGAGAGTCATCGATGGTTTTCGAATCGAACAAAAAAAAGAACAACAACAAAGGAAAAGATAAATTATTCTTCACACCGATTCTCTCTATAGATCTGCTCGAGAGAAATCAGCATTTTCAGGATTTGACTTTTCCTCCTAAAACGCTTGCCCGGTATACTTACGTGACGTTTCGTAAAATTCGAGCGTGCTGCACCAGAACCGGAAAACAAGCATTCCTACCGGCACAGGTATTGGCGATATTAATCTGTAATACGACACAAATGCAGCCTGAAACACGCGAACGACCTCGGATTCGACAGAAGCCTTAAAGGCTTCTGCTTTTATCGCTGTGCGAGAACGGTTTCGCGCTACGTTAGCGTTTTTCCACGCGTTTTGTTCGCCGCACGTATTTACGATCGATTAACGGTCCACGGCTAATAGTTTATTCCAACCAGCGACATATTTACGATCCCCACAGAGATTGTCCCTTTTTTCTGTCTCTCTCTTTTTCTCACTTCTTCCTCCTTCTTTTCCTTCGTTCATTAGACACGGATAAGCAGGAGAGCCGTGAGAGTAACCGGTACCAGGACTATGAGTCAGACATTCTTGAATTATGTATCTGGATTAGCTGATGGCTTGTTTAATGTTTACAAGCTGACACATTCTAGTTAGAATGTTCACGTGCATGACTTGCTCGTACGTTGACATTCGTGCCATGCACAATCACGGCCCGGATCGAACAATATTTGATCTTCGCCAATCTATTGTCAATAACACTCTCTCCCTCCTAATGATTCTGCGTCTATCTCTGTGGCTACAACTATCGGTTAATAAAATTAAGTGTGTGCAGAGCTTCGCTTTTGACGGAACAGTGGTAATGTTTGCCACTGTGTAAACGTGAACGTTGACTGATCAGTGAACGTTGACAAAACTTACATTTTGTAACACTTTAACTTTCCAAAAATTGGAGAAAGAAGCCGCAAGTCACATTTATATCTCCCGAAAAAATTGAAACTTTTCATTTACTAGTTACCTATGAAAATAATTCCCAAACTTCGCCTATTTATAAACGCCTCAAAGTGGTGAAAACCCCTTAAGTATCATTTTCTGAAGAAACACAACGCGTCTAAAAAACTAATAAATATTGTTATATCTGGAATATTAATTTCGGCTATTTGAAGAAATATGAAAACTAACGAGACATAAAAAAAGTTCGTATAATTTGTTTCAAGCTCAATTCAAATCCTTTATCAGATCCCGCACTGATAACTATTAACAGCAATGCCTGTTATTTTACATAATTGAATTATTCGAGAGTAATTGGGGTAATTTAATCGTTGCTCGTTACATATAGTTACATATAGAAAATAACGCAATTGATTATTAATAAATCGAACACAGAACAGCGGCAACAACAACGTTCTCTGTATGATGTAAATTCGGACTGTACAATGTACGTTCCGCGAGTTCGTTGGAAACAAACAATACAGCGATTTGGAACGATTTTCGCGTAACTGGGTTTACGTAAATCCTCGCCGGCGAACTTTCGATTACTCAGACATCCAGCGTGCAGCATGTAATTAATTTACTCCCATTGCCGGCGAATCACGTTAAGCCTCTTTTCTGCAAACCGTAGCGTGTTAAAAACGTGGAAAGAAGGAAAAAAGAACCGTGCTCTATGCACCGTTAAACGTTCATTACGTTCGCGTTTCTTCTGGCCCTCCTGGTACGTTTTCCTTTCTTGATCGCGTGCAACTGAAGAAACGAAAAAAAAAGAAACGGAAGAAAAAACCGCGCAAAGTTTCGTCGCAATTTTGAAACTTCGCAAGGCTTGAAAACTTTCTCGTTAACGGTGTGTACAACGTATGTATATACCAACGTTACAAACCAAATATTTGTCATCGTTATAAATACATCTCTCTTTGCTATATTTGGCGAAACTCCGCGTCCACCAATAATTAGCTATTGCAAAATCTTATGAAGCAGAAGGACGCGAAACGCTGCGAGAAGGTAAAACAGAAGAAAAAGAAAAAGGAATTCGTTTCTTTACGACGGAGGAGATTTAAAATTGGGTAGGAATCCTTCGAGGACAACGTCAAGGACGATTCTTTCGAAGTTAGAAAAAATGTCGAAGAAGTATCGGGGAAGAAAAGGAAATTGTGCCTCTTTATGTGGATGTTACATTTGGTGTTAGCGTGGAAGAGGAAAGGTTGACAGAAATTGAAGATAAAGGAAGGAAAGGGAGAAAAATGAAGAAGCTGGAAAATAATGAAAATCAGGATGAAAAAGGAGTTAATGTTCACGTGCACAGTGGACGGTGCGGTGTCTGAAGCCTTCGAACTTCTTGGAATTCCTCGATCCTCGAGGATAATAAAATGACTTCAAACAAGATAAAGATACAATGTTAATTCCTCCGGGAATTATACGGTTCCCATAAGAAACGCCCATTTTCGTCTCGTTATAACCTCGGGAACTCTAAACCAACGATGTAACACGTATATATGCACGTACACTTCCGTTCATAAGTATTAGGACATCTAGTGTGTTCTTGTAGAAAGTATTATATGATTTGAAATTACATTTCCTCGTCGAACTTAATGTCGCGTATCGGTAAAAATGAATTATGTCATTTGTACTTCGTGACTCTAGAATGGATCATTTTTTTTTAAGGTCTTGATCATTTTTTAACGACTCTTGCGTGTTGAACAGTTTTACATTAAACTTGCAATTTCAGTAGATTGTAGCAAAATTCAGACGATTTCTGCAGATTTACTTAGGTTTCGGAAGATTTCAATGGACATTAGTAGAATACCAGCAGAGTTCACTAGATCGCAATCGATATCGCTAAACTTCGATAGATTCCGATACATTTCAGTACACTTCACACACACACAGAAACTTTCCCAATACTTATGAACGAGACTGTACACACACGCGCGTGTGTGTTTAACACCGTGAAACGAAACGTCTAAAAAAAAAAGAAACCAACACACTCGCGAGATGTTCAAACAACATGGGGATTTTTACCTGGCGGAATGTCGTCCGGAGTCGACGTCCAGGACGATGGCAGGCATCGTTTAACACCACTATTAAGATTTATTTTGCGAATTGGCCAGCGAGTCGCCCGAGGCCCTCCACGTACGAATCTAAAACCTTGCCTCTCTTGTATATACATACACATATACGTCGGGTTTGTGCACGCTCGTTCGTTCGTTCCACCAGCTCTCCCGACCTGATCCTTCAGGCCCTCAGGGCAGATCGTATTCAAGTGCTCCGCGTGGCTAAATTTAGCAGCAGGATAATTTACCGGATTCTGTTGAACGGCTCTTTTACGAGTGTGCGCTCGCTCTACAGTCCGGACATGCTCACCATGGGGACTTCCGCAATCTTTTTCAAAATTATCGACCTTCGTGACCGTGCCCCGGTAGGTACTCGAGAAAAATCCACCCTCCATGGCTCGTTCGCGTTTATCGTTTGCACGTATCGTTCGTTCGTTCAGCGGCGGCGGGGTCGGATCTCGAAATTTTCTTTCGTTGAAAAAAGCCGTGAAAAAAACTTGAACCGGTTTTTCGCCAGGATATAACGAACGCAGCCAGCCTTCGTCATGAAACGAAGTACCTACCAGTACACGCACGACTATACGTGTGTGTTTTGTGCGTGTGTGTACGTGTGTGTGTGTGTAGACGTTGTAGGACGTGTGTGGCACCACCTCGGAGGGAATTTTCAAGGAGAAATTATTTCGCGATCAGGAATGAACGTACGCGAGTACGTACGCCACCATTCTATTGGTCGCGTCGTCTTGTACATGTTCATTGTTCGTGGCGAGGCGCCGTTGTTAAAGGATGCTGGGAGGTAGACTTGCGAACGTTGCTTTGTTCAACTCGTTAAATTGCTCTTTCGGTCAACAGGTTTTGAATCTTGAAAGACGAGCGCGTGTCGGTATGAGAATGTAAAGTTTATTGGTCATTAATGTTGGTTTATTTTATTGCCGCGAAGATTCACGCTCTTACGGTTGAAAAGCTGGAGGGGTGCCTTGATAATGGAACTTGTTGATTAGAAAAGAATCTCTCTTTTGTTTTGTTTTTTAATCGTACTCCCTACAGCTCTCCGATGACGGAGCAGAAAATTTAATTCCACCCTCGGTGTTTTGCTTTTGTATCTATTTATTATTATTATCATCATCGTAGAGTTTGTTGGAGAGTAACGCCAAGTAGCTATAAATGCCTGGGGAAAAGTGAAGAAAAAGTAGATATACGGAGTTAATTCTAGAAGCGGGAGAATTCGCTGGGAAACAGGAAATGCTTGTACACTTATTCAAGTTTGACGGATTCCTTTTGCATATCTCGGTATTTCGATCTCGATGAATATTTTCTAACTGGTTGTTAATCAATCTACGGTCGTTCTACTTCAACGATTCCTGTCAACATTTCACAATACGCATATTTCGAGTCACGGGTGTATCAAAGCTCCAATGACAGGCTTTAATGTCACAGTCGTTCGAGACTGCTTATTTAGCATAGAAAACATGTTGCAGAACATGTATTAGAATAAACGTGTCTCGTGCAATTACCCTGCAACAATATATTTAGACTTCTCTCCTCGATAGAACGAAAAAGAAACGAACGGTAGAAATTATATTTTGTAAAAGTTCAATTTCTCTCCTCGATAGAAGGAGTTACCATTATTGGACGCTTCGATGAATTCTTGTAGAAAGATGCATTGCGAAGCTTAGATTTGACGAAAAGTTGAACAGCATACGTTGTAAAATTTTTGAAACGTTCCGAGGTGTTTTCTGCGACCACGGGATGCTAAAGATGAACCTACTGAACGTGTTTGACGCGTAATAGTCGGCCAGGTTAGACGTAATCTCGAGAGGCGCCATTTACTTGCTTCAATTTCCTGGACTAAGTCTGCTCAAAAATTAAACTGCGAAACGACGTCGCGGTACACATTCGCGACGTGGATATTACAGCAAACATTTCAGCAATTATCCTGCATTTAAGGCTACAATTACGGTAAAACCACGTAATTTACAGTCGATCATTTTTTACGAAATAATTCGTGCAGACCATACCAAATATACTTTATTTCGTTCATTTCGTCTTCTATCTTACTTCGGGATAATTCGAAGCTTTCACAATATAGAGAAATGTACCAATCATCGCCATTTTATTGACAGAGTATCATCAATAGTCTACTTGGTTATTTTTAGTGAGAAATCAGATTATTGGTTATTGTTCGTCTAATGAAACGATCGATAATTCAAGTTTATCGAAATAATGGATTCCAAGTTGGTCGAGAAGAAACAATGATAATCCTTTTTTTCCTTCTTTTTTCGTGTTCCAGGTACGGTGAAAAGCAACGACGAGTCGATAGTCAAGAGCTCAGTGGTATACAATTGCTCTCCGCAACTGCTTATCAACTGAAGAAACCCTATCAACAGCTGCTCATACCGATCACAGTATGGATCGGCATGGAACAGGCGTTCATTGGAGCAGACTTTACACAAGTGAGTGATTAAGATATCTAACAAATTGTTTAGCGCGAAAATAATCAAATATTTACAAGGTTGAACGAGCGTAATCTTTAAACAATGAAACATCGTTCTCTCTCTCTCTCTCTCTCTCCTCGATACAAGCCACGAAATCTCACTTTTTTTCTCTTCTCTTTCTCTTCTTTCGCGAAGTTCTAACCCGCCGAAAAGTTTCAGTCAATTAAGAAGTTTCCAGAAGTTCGACGATACATTATCGTCCGGCGTGTTGCTCAACAACTGGAAACAATCATTTACGACTTACGAGGCAGAACAATGAGATTCGAATAACTCGCCCACGGTCCGAGCAAAATGAACGAGCTTGTTGTCGGTAGGAACTTGGTTCGATAAGGCATCGATTACGAACGGAGACGATTATGCCATTCGAGAACGAAACCTTCTGCCAGAGGAACTGACGAAACGATCTCTCTTCTTGTAAAATGTGACGGACGATTTGAGAGTATAATAACATTTGGTTACAATGGAAACTCGCAGAGGTAGGAAATTATCCTTGCATATGTATATCGCAACGAATCACTTTATTCCTTTTTGCATTGGAAACCTCGACGTTAAACTTACTGTTTTCTTTAATTCGCTCACGGACACGTATTTCCACTGGTCCGAGGAAACCGTATTGTCACAACAAGAGTATGAAAATTTAACGGGGAAATAATTATCGACTTTCCTCGTTCGTACGTTTGACAAATAAACGTGACCGCGTCACACCGCGAACCGACGCAAAGGAGAAAGAAGAAGAAGAAGAACAAAATAGAAGAACGCAGTTACCAAAGAGGCAAGCTAAAATCGTTAATGATTATCCTCATCAGATGCAACACAAAAAAAAAACCGACTAGGATCACCCGGATACAAACCGGATACAGAGCGGCAGGTTCATGATGCGTAACGGCCATGCGAGGTCGTGCAATTGTTCTCCGGAAATACATGCTACTGATCACAGATATGCTGAAATATCGACTGAAGCACGCATCCTTTGCCTTTTAAAACAGCTGAATGACTTTAAATTATAAGTTGTATAATGTGCAATTGGTGAACTAGAAAGTGACAAAGGATAAAGAGAAAAGAGAGAGAAAGATGATGTTGGGTTGTTGCAGATGAAACGACCGAAATGATCGACGAAACATTCCACGTTTGTAGTTTCAGTAAAAATGATATTCGATTGATCAGCGCATGATCCACTGGTTTCGTTATTCTTTGACCATCCGAAAAGAAAATTATTTATGCCTTTCGTTTTGAAAGAACACTCTTCGCTTCGAGGTGCAAGGAGGTCTTTGGAAACGTTCTTTAATTCAGCTTCGTTGTTAAATTTTTTAAAAAGTGGCCAGTGATATTTCATCTTCATTCGTGGTTCACTCTCGTGCACAATTTGCCATTTAATTTTAACCTTAGCGCATTCTTCCACTAGACGCTAAAGGAGTTTGGGTCAAAAAAGACCCAAAGACCTTATGTGGAACAATTTTTATCACCGACATGCCATATGAACTTAAACGATAAACTTTTAACGTAACGTTAAGGGAACATAAATTTGATAACAACAAAAGTTATTAAAAAAAATAAGAAGACGATGGGTAGAAAAAGACCCGAAGACTAGGGTTAGGTTAGGTTAGGTGGTTAGTCGATTGTTTCACTGTTGATTGACTTCGGTTAACTTTGAGCTTTGCTTCGGTTTGGTTTTGGTTAACTTAAAGATTGAAATTAACGTCTAATAAGCGTTATCTGATAGCAAATTTCAGAACGCAATTCTGAAAATCTTACGCAGTTGCGACATCGGTCGTTTCATATGTGCAACAACCTAATACAATTTTGAAAGCAAACTTGTTCGAAACCAGTCCGATGACAAAATATGCGAGCAAATTTGCCGAGGAATAAAGTAATTGGACGAATAAATGCTACCAAGAGGCATCAGGATCCCGGGACGCTACCTTCCATTGAATCAGCTGGTTCGACATGTTATAAATAGCCTAGAATCTTATTCTTGCAGCAATTCCCTGATACCACTTCCATACCTGGAATCCTGTGAACCAGTATTTCTTCTTTTTTTTCTCGTGCTACTCGTGCATCCACGAGTGCAGCCGATAGGCCTGTGCGGCGAACACGCACACGCGTCGCTAAATGAAAACGCATAGGCACATCGGGCGCATCCTCGCCGTCCTCCATTGCGGTCTCGCTGAAATTTCTCCGGTTTCGACAGCGTCACTTTTCTTACTCGTGTTACGTCGATTATCCGGCGTGTTCTACACGTTCTACAGTCGTGAAAATGCATTAAAATTACTTCGCTTACGCACGTTTGTACCACGGTGGTAACATAAAATACCGCCTTAAGGACACAGGTGTGAAGGAGAAGAAAAAGGATGGATTTCGTTGCTAATTATCGAGACAGAGAACAAGCGAATCCCTCGATAACTGGAAATTCCCAACGAAATTCAACATTAATCCCACTACCTTCGAATCGGGTTCCTTCTTTACGGACACCCTGTATACAGGATAAGATCGCTTACATCGAAGTCGTAAAACGCGCGGCTACTGAACATCATCAAACCGGGCGCGTTTTATTAAAATTCTTTTTGCTAACTGCATTCCATCAACCGGCGAAAATGATGGAATATCATCCTTGCTACTTGTTTATATATGCATCTGGGATTGTTTAATCGTCGCTGATGTTTCTCTAATTTTTCTTCCCTCAGGCGTACATTTCCTGCGCGTTAGGCGTGCACAGAGTGGGCTATGTGATGATCTGCTTCGGAGTGGTGAACGCTCTTTGCTCCTTGGTCTTCGGATCGTTAATGAAATTCGTCGGGAGACAGCCACTTATGGTGCTGGGCGCCATCGTCCATGTTTGTCTTGTCGTCGTGCTACTCCACTGGAAACCAAACCCCGAGAACCCCTACGTTTTTTACACCGTTTCTGGACTGTGGGGTGTCGGTGACGCGGTTTGGCAGACGCAAGTAAATGGTACGTATAGCGAAAGGATGTTTGAATTGAACAAATTATAATCTCGCGAAATACTATCGTTTTATGTGGTTTGTTATCGGTAGTGTCTTACACGCACATTGTTCATTTATTTTTTCCTCGAGGTTTGCTTTACTTAGTTGCGATTGATAATTGATGTAAACTTTTGATCGTGTTTAGTAAGGAATTATTCAATTTTACGCCAGTTTCCAAATATGAGAATTTATTTCTTCATCTTCGAGTTTAGTCGCGAGAATTTAACGACGAATAATAAGCAAAATGTTTTTAGAACGACATGTTTTAATGTATACAGGGTGGGTCAGGTAAAACAGGCCACCTAACTATCTTTTCTACCTACGGCGGCGTGAGAAAAGTTTTTCTATGAAATTTAAATGGTTTCAAAGAGCTTTTCTGTTCTTTTCTTTTTCAAGGGCACATTTTTTTTATACGAATGTATATATTGTTTTCTACTGTGTGTTGTAGCAGACATCGATGTGCATTTAAACATGCGTGATAATATGGCCTTAAAATGATCTTGGATTCTAAAATTTTTAATCAAATGTAAAACTTCCTTTCAATTTTGCCGTTTCTTTCATAAAAAAAAATTTTCTCGTACCATCATAGCTAGAGAAGGTGGTCTTTTTTACATGGCTCACCCTGTATAGCAGGTTAATAAGTTATGAAAAGGAGATTTCAAAGTTCTTTACTAAATGCACGGTTAATTTAGCAATTGCAGAAATTTATTTTACTTCAACCTTTTCTTCGACAATTTTAAATATATTGGAACGAAACAGCATTGCTACGCGTAAATAATTTTTTTCAATTTAAATTCTCAAATATTTTATTCTTTCACGAAAAATTTTCCTAAGAGAAAATTATAAGGCTGCAAGCCGTTTTACCACGATTAAGAGAATCCACGCGATAGATAGATAGATAGAATCCACGGCCTAGCCGAATATCTTATCTTGGATCTTGGTGCATATCATTCGATAGACCACCCGAAGAAAACCCTTTCTACCAAGTATCAAGCTGCTACCCTACTACTAGGGTAGTTACAGGGTGAAACGCAGTTTACAGATTAAGCTCCATTTCTCTCGTTCTGCTCGATGAAAACTTATGAAAAAAATCACGGATGTGCTATCCAATGGCGTACATGTCTGTGATTTTTTTCAGAATTGTTCACCGCAAAATCGATTTTTAAAAAATTCGGAAAGTTTATAAATGTTGTTTTCGTATTGAAATTATCAAACGACCACGTTTATATTTTTACAGTATTAGTGTCTTGTTATGGATATTAATGTGTAATTTTGTGACTTCGTCCTGAAACATGAACTTCGTCTTCAATTTCCAATTGCACCTTCCTCCAAGTCTCGTTTGGAAAAAAAATGGTCTTTAACGGGTCACATGTGAAATGAGTATCCGGAACAATGAAGTACAAGTAGCAAGAATAATGACGTATAGTAAGAAAGCTAACTGTCCATCTGAAAATGGACAGCTTATAGTGCTTGCTCCCTTGTATGACAATTAGCCGGGAGCTCTTCGACATACAGCCCTTTTCTTCCTCGAATAACGTCCCGAGATATTCATTATTTAACTGTTCGAACTCACTTAGACACGTGTTGGAAGAAGAAGAAAAACAAGGAACTTTATGGCGTGCAAGACAATCGACGATTGTACGAATGACTGACCGTACATGCATATTTATGTGGGATTTTGAGCAGAATATTCAATTCATCCCGCTGCTTATTAGATCCTTTTATTTTGCAACCGAATGTATTACCACGATCGTAATCAGATTTAATCTTCCGTTAACAGGATGAAACATTTCTTAAAGAACTTATGAAAAGAAATCGAATTACGATTGAAAGATACAACAAATAAAATATAATCTCTTTTTTTCTTTCGAACGAAGAATTATCGAGATATTGTGTTAGCTTACAGAACTCATTTTCATTTTCCGATGGTAAAATGTTCGAGTAGTAAAGCGACTTATGGGTCACAGTGTATTAGGAATGAAACAAACCAATTCGTTTGTAAATTTCACTGATCGTAACAAAGAATTCGGAAAAAATTGTAATCTTAATAATTTTCTATTGTTCGATTAATTTTTAAATGGCAAAGCGACTTATGTTCTACGCTGTATTAAAAAAGAGCAAACCAATCGTAAATTCCACTGATGGTAAGGAAGAATTCTGTGAAATTATAATCTTAATAATTTTCTGTTATTCAATTAATAGAAATTCTATTATTCGATTAATTTTTAAACGGCAAAGCGACTTATATTCTACGCTATATTAACCCTTTGCCGTATAAAAACGAGTTAGACTCGTGCCACAGATTTTGGCCAAGATCTGATAAAAACAGTTACATGAATAAGAAAAATTAATTTCAATTCCACTTCTCCGTTTCATTTATTAAACTGACGATTGCAAAATTTCATTAATCTACGATACATCAGCTTTTCTTACCTAATATTGCACTGAAACGGTAAATAGCCGACGCTTACATGCGTAGGCACGAAAAGAAATCATACGTAAAGGGGCTAAAAAAGAGCGAACCAATCGTAAATTCCACCGATAGTAACAACCTGAAAAGCTGATTGCTCCGTTTGAATTTCCAGGTCTGTACGGTACCCTATTCAGGCGTAACAAGGAAGCCGCGTTCTCGAACTACAGACTGTGGGAGAGTGCCGGTTTCGTAATAGCGTACGCGTACAGTACCCATCTGTGCGCCCGTATGAAGCTGTACGTGATGCTAACAGTGCTGCTTATCGGCACTTGCGGATACATCGTGGTCGAGCTGTTGCACAGGCGTAAGCAGAAAAGGCTCAAGGCTATCGCGGATGATCCAAAGGCAGCCCAGGCAGAGGCGAACCAGGTGGAAGAGACCGACGATGAAAAGGACGATATTGACGACGATATCATTATCACACACCTCTGAACAACACATGCTTGCGAACCAACGAGGAATCTCAACAGAGTCTCGGCTCGATCGACTATTCTCTTTTATTCTTCCTTATTGCACTTTCCTATAATCACGAGCTCGGTTTAACTTTCCACGGCCAGCGACGATACGACGATCGTATATACGAATCGTCGACGAGCGATCGAAAACTGCCTGGAAGTGTGCGCCAAGAAATATGTTGCTCGCTTATAGGAAACGTAAGAACGATATTCGTCGTTTCTTACATCTTCATTTTTTATTTCTACCTTTGTCTCCTTTTTTTTTTCGTTTTGTGGAAGAATATAGAGCGGATATTGATACGATCGGCGATACGATCAGAACGTGAAGCATATATATATATATATATGTGTGTATATATATATACATACATATATACATACACACACACATATATATTATTCTCGTGTCGGTGAAACATGCGTAAAAATTGTTATTCATTCATGCTGAGACTAATATCGTCGGCTACCATCATCGCAAGATTCGTAAGAATCGTTATGCTTTTCCAACATTTTCTCCTAAGTCTCCTCCGGTTGTTTTTCATATTTTGCAAATATCACACTCGACATTTCTTTAATTTTTCGTCGCTCCGACACGTTGGACCACCGACGTTTCTCACACCCTTCTTGTGCATCGGGGAAAGCAGAGAGAGAGAGAGAGAGAGAGAAATGTCGCGATCGCTGCGTTGTTCCGTTGGAAACGACCACGAGAGAATGGGTGAAAGAATAAGCGAAAAAGAAACCGACTCATGCAAAATTAATGAAGGATAAGAAAATGCGCGGGGATGTCTCGGCTATACTCGTGCGCGTGTGTTATCGCTCTCGGAGACTGGACTCGACTCGACACCACGACGACGACGACGACGACGACTCTCCATTGTCAACTGAAAAAAAATGAAAAACGAATTGCTTGCCTACACGGTGCTAGAAGCGCGTTCCGATGCCATACTCGTCCTTATGCGTTCACATAGTCCCTTCTATCTTCGCTTAAGTGTAAGTTTAACGAGTCAAAACGAGGAAACCACGGGAAAAGAAAAATGAGAGGAAGAAAGACAAATTCGATTTTTTTGTTTTCAAGCAGTACAAAAGAAGAATGACAAAAAATGAAAGAAAGAATTGCGTCTGACGAACACATTACAACCGTTTCGTTGAACGTACTTGAAACGATTCGCGAGTATTTGTAATATCGTGTATATCTGTAAGATGTAGGAAATCTCCCCCCATTGCCACTATGTGGAAGCGCTTCGTAGCAACTTGCCATTAAGTTTTATCGGAATTGTGTCCCAGTTTTGTGATAAAGATCGGAAGTTCCAAATGAACGGTTCGATCGTGAATCCACTTATCTTGTATATATATTATGGATAGCAATTGTATATGCGGTGAAATGGATAATTCCATTCGAATGCGCTGTTCCGGCTCGACGAAGCCGGAGCTTTTAATCTGTAACAGGCAGACTTCGTGTCTTTATTATTCTTTTTGTTTTTTTTTTTCATGACTACAGATGCACTTAGATCGAAGTTACGACTTGACCGATCTTGTTGCGAAGTTCCAAGAAGAAAAGAAAGAATTGGAACGAATTGTGAAATTCTAGTTTGCTATTTTATTGCGACAAAGAAGTGACGGATTTGTTGCGGAAATTTGAAGATTTCCGATGGAATTTAGTAGGACGACAGAATACATTACGCTTCCTTTTTTCCTCGTCAAGTTGAAAGCATGCTAGGTCCGTCGTAAAAGTAAAAAAAAAAAAGCAGGCCGGGATTGTGCATCTGCATTCGATCGATGAACCGAAAGAAAAGAAATCCGCGAATAGACCACTTGAAGAACATTTCACGTATTACCATCAGCCAAGGGAAAGAATAGAATGAGAGCGTAGATTGTACAATTGTTCGATGCATTTCTCGCGTGCACCTCGAAATGCTCCTAATGATGATCACTCTAATCGAAAGAAAAAAGTATCACCTTCTAACGAAACGTAGAAATGAGATCGTAATTAAGCATGTGATCTTAATTACGTTAGAAAGGGTATCGAAATATTACGATGTGTTAGTAGTAGAGATAAGGAACATTGTAGTCGATAATTTAACGATAAGTATGAAACAAAATTAATTTTATAGATCACCCATTTGTTTCTTAGATTTAAAAAACAAAAAAAAGATAACGGAAAGGAAAAGAAGTGAAAAAAAAAAAGCGAAAGCAGAGGAAACGTATCATTACGTTTGCCTTCCTTTCGGCGGAAAATTCATGATCAGATTGTGTTTTTATGAGAGATATACCAAGGCACGAAGACAACGTTGTCCTTCATATAGAATAATCCTCAAAAAAAGGAGAAAAGAAAAAAAAAGAAAAAGGATATCTGTTTTATCCCGGATATAATGTTGAATCAGTATTTGTTACCCGAATCGAATTGTATTATGCGTTAGTTTTAACCATTGTTCAATGATTACGTATGATGAACATACTGACCTACTGTGTATTGTAATAGCGTCTCTCTCGACAGTATGTATTCCGTCCACCAATTATGTTGCCATTTCGATGGAATTGGAAACGTGTATTGTACAATTAAATAAAGCAATCGACATAATCGATCAGCACCTCCGGTAAAGAGAAAAAAAAAGAAAGATCAGCGTCGCTCGAACAAAATTTCGTGAAATATTTGTCTTCCATCGAATGGCGGAAACTTGTATTGTTAACTTTCTCTTTTTTTTTCTCGTAATAGTTTAATAGATAGTAGAGGAACGGACCAGAGACACGTATTTCTTAATGCCGTAACGGAACATTTGTACAAAAGGAGGATGAATATTTGCGGAAAGTATTAAGACAATACTCTATACAGTTGTATAAAAAAAATGAGAAAAACGTTCACGTGCATCATGTTGTTTTCCCTTTCGATAAGTCGAAAGCAATATTTCATTACAGATTTGTAACAGACTTTTAACGTTTCTTGTTATTTCACTACCTATGATATATTTTATCTAATGAGATAGATCGACTCGAACCTTTAATTAACTATTATATACAGAGTGTCTCGGAGAAAGGATATATTCTTTCTGAGTGATTGTTTCAATGCTTGGAATAAACAAAAACTTGGATAGAATGTAAGTATACATTACACAGTATATATTACTTGATAAATCACTGTTTATTTACAGCTTTATATTTCTTAGGTAGGTTAATTAGCCACTTGAGCAAGTAAACTTAATATATAATCAACTACTTAACAATATACTCGTAGTCCGTTCAATTCAGCTACGAGTTAAATTTATACTTAATAATATACTATAAATTTTCACTTAAACTTCTACAACTAATAATTATCCAGAAACATTTTTATCAATAGAAAACAACTTCTAAACGTATCATTTCGTT
>NW_017100255.1:562843-609267 GCF_001263275.1 Habropoda laboriosa | reverse complement strand
TTATAATATGTGTATGTGTGCGTGCACGTTTGCAAAATATAGATATGTTATTTTTTACTGCAATTTGTGCAAGCCGGTGCCTACTTGCACGTATCGAAATTAATTATATGTTTTCATATGGGTTATGCAAACTTTTTAATAACCTTCGTGGCGTTACAAATGTCTAATTGACGTAATTAATATTCCTATGCTTTCGTTTCCAACCGAAGTATGTTCGTTAAAATTGTACAAGCAGAGATATAACTTTTTATTACGATAAATTGTACTCAATTCGTTCCCGCGCTATAAGAACCCTTAAATATATGATAATTTTTTTATTTAATTTTATAACAGTATTCTAATTCGAAGGTATCAATTTTTTTTTTGTTTTGCTTGTTATTAAAGTGGAAAATTACATACTTCGGTTTAATAGTATTGTTATGTAATAATAATGTCAACGTTAATGGAAACACTGCACTGAACGCAGTGGAAGATTAAAAATTCAACAAAATACGCATATAAAACATTTCTCTAACATAAACACAATCCTATATAACAAATAACAATTGAAAATATCCTCTCTAGGTTAATAGAAATATATTATATTTAACCGTCCTGCTAAAATGTTTCACTGCAAGACATAATTTAAACTTAATCTACAAAGTTCTATAAAAAGAAACAGTCTTCTAATAAACGAGAAAAACTTGTAAATAATTCATGCGGTTTTTTTTTCTATCGTTTGAGATTCTCATACATTTTTCTGTTCATAATATCGCGTATAAAATAGAGTGGAGTATATTTATGCGAAAAATGATGCATATAATCAATAACATTCTGCGATAACTATAAATCTATTCATGTGTCTAGAAGTAATATCACGAACAAGAACAGGAATTCTCTTCTGTGTATTGTCAACACATTGAAACGATGCGTGTCTTTTCACCTTTACGTGTATAAAAAAATATTCCGAGTCACGTAAAAACGGATGAGAATTAAACAAAATATGAGTATCTCGTTCTTTACGAATAATTATTTTACTTCCGTGCAAACTAATGGCGTCCCCATATATGCGCGTGTCGTATCTCAGTAAAAATTGACTATGTTTTACTTGACTAGCTTCGATATGTATTCGCTTATCGCATTTATTCTCACAACCAGCCGAAATCCATTCCGGTCAATTGGTAGAAACGTTGATTGAATGGACGATAAAAATCTCTCAATCGTTGTATGGCTACAGGATCTATATAAGGATGACTGCGACCCTTGTTCTTACCTTGAAATTACACATAATCGTTACACACAAAACTATCAATGCACAACTCTCTCAAGAGCTAACAATAATTTGCACTTATTGATAATATTAGTTATCATGTGATTAAAAGTTTCAACAATTTCTACATAACAAATAGCCACTTCTTTTATTATATTTCTTTAAGAAGTAAATGTTACCTCTAAATTGTAATTACATTTAACAGAACTTACCAAGGCAATGGGGTGTAGGACGTTCCTCAGATTTGAGCAGACAAGGGAACCCCTTCGTCGCGTTGAAATAAAAATGCTTCTCGCATATAACTCTCTTTAACCCTAAAAAATCCTGAACCCTCGTGATCTCAGCGACAGGATCCACGATCAATCTTTCACCGGACACGAATAAAAATTGTGACAATGGAAAGTATTGAAGCCATCTCTCTAAATGTCGCGCGTATACGCCGATTTTCAAAGGTACCCATGACGTGTCCACGATTTTCGATCCATTCAGAAACGCAAGATCTTCGAACTTCGGCATGTTGGCTCGCTTGCTCTTCACTTGAGTATAATCGGATATCGCTCGAGTAACTGGATCCCTTACTACGAGAATCAATTTCATCGCCGGATTCATGCGTTGAACTCTCCTCGGCACTTCATTAGTCACGAAATACGATGGTGTTTTCTCCATCGTGATTTGAGTTACCAAAGTCGGGGGCATTCTGTGCCTGAAACATATTATTCAAATGAGACAACGGTAGAAATATCGGAAGAATAAAATAACGAATCTTTCCAAGAAATATTAGTTCATATATTAGTTACAAATAATAGAATTGCAACCTATTGAAATAACAGATCCTATACTATTTACCAAAATTATTCAGTTACGATCGTATTTTATTTGCGTATCAGTGAAGTTACTAATACAGTAAATCAATCAGATCGGTGAACAGTGTACAATGTTCACATATGCCTACCTATACCAATGGAAACCTTTGACGTAATGATGATCAAAAAAGTGTACTTCAGATCCAGCAGCGCGAATAGCAGGGTGCAACCTCAAGAATTCTAGCAACGCTCTTGTTCCACCTTTTTTAACGCCAATTATCAACGCGGTTGGCAATTGTTTGCTGGGCATCAAACCTTGCTGTCTCAAGATCTGATACTTTCGCAGAAATCCTGCGTTTCCTTTGATGCTGGTGTTGCCAGTCCAAAGCGGCACAAGTAGAAGCTTCGATACTTTCGAATGCTTCGATTCGATATCGTTTATCAGAGAGGATTCCTTGTTCGTTAAACGGTCCAAATTTGAATCGTCCACGGAGGAAATGAAATTTCTGGGTTTTTGTAAGGTAGCTTTTCCAGACGGACCGGCGAGTAGTAAGGAATTGTCGATTAAAAAGATCCAGATTAGAATTACCAGAAAACAGGCTGGAACCAGGACTTTTTTCGACCAAGGCCCTTTTCGAAGTTCCATCCTGAACTTAAGAATCGTCGTATTTCACTGGCATCCTGGATTCCATTATATCAAGCTATCAGTCTTCTTCCTCCATACTGATATGTTAAGATAGATATTTTTATATCTATCATATCTATAAAAAATTTTAATTATTTCCCGTTGATGCATACACGTGTGATATTTTGCTAAGAAAATGTTGCTCTTTATTGCAGTATCGATTTAATACTGTTGTAAATAAAATTTATTTAATATGTATAATTAATGCAATATAAAAAGTCTAACAGAGAAGTGAATATTTAAAATTTAATAACGTGTTTATATTACTCTAAGCACGCCTGATGCATTGGCTGCATGCCTGCACGGTTCAAGGGTTGCATACATACAGGGTGATACGTTATTGGTTGCATTATAAAAACTCAAATTATTTTGTAAAGAAAATAAAATGTAAAACTAAACATTTGCATTCTAAGTTATTTGAAGTAAGCTATTAAATTCTGAAAATAATTTTTAATAATTTACAAATTTTATTTTCATTCGTACTTGTTGCATTAATAATACACATTAGGTTATGGTTAGAGGTAACGTTATATTTGGTAATAATATGTTCGGTGATCATACACATTTCTTATCTTCCGGTCATACCAAAGTATAGTCTGGACAAATCAAATATTCCACAATAAATCTTTCAAAAAAAAAAGGAGGGAAATGAACGTGCAAAAAATGTCGTGCTATTATTACACTAACATAAACTTCTTGCCTGTCCAAAAAAAAAATAAAGAAAAATAAAGATCTACCTACGTACATTAAATATCTACATAGTATAAATTACCGAGACAAAAAGCTGTTCGCATATTTATTACATCGACTCACCTTCATGCCGCACAGTGTCCGAGCGCACGTTAATTTTGCACGACATACATGATCCCGATTGTACCGTGATATTCGATTCCTTCCGGCAAGTGGACGCGTAGATATATGATTTCAGTTTAAGGGAAGTGCACATTTAACGCATTATCAGTCGGCGCGTTCGTAACAATCGATAACGCGAGGCAAGTAGAAGGGAGAAACGGTGTGAAACACAAGACGTATCGATGAGATTTCATAGCTACCGAACCGGATAACGAGAAGTTAAATCGAACTTCATCGTCGTAGGGTCTTCTCCAATTTGTTCGAATTTGAGCGTGTTGTAACGTTTGTTAATTGCATTGCGCGCTAGAAACCTTTCCCTCTCGTGCTACTCGCTAACATAGTTGCGAGGAGTAAGCTGGAGAGCGCGACGCTGGCGCCATGCTCTTTAAAACGGAAAAACTGGGAAACTGACCGGAAAGCAGTATAGATCTTATGACACAGACGAGATATAGAATACATTTATCACCTTACGGGACTTCGTGTCTCACATTCTGAAATACCGATCGTGTACAAAATCAAAGGTTCTGTTATGCCTCCTACGATTTAAGAATTATATTAAATCTTATTTTTATTCAAATCTGTTATTATTTTAGTTCTAAAATAATAAAAATAACTTTTCGTGTTAGAAAAAAGAACAGAAAGGAAAATGATAGAGGAAAGGATATCAGAATAGAGAAAGATTATTTTAAAACAAGCAAGCAATGTTCGAATCTGGTGTGTTCCGTCGGTGAAAGATCAAACCGACAATTACAAACATCCAATTAGACACTCATTACCGAAAATTAAAATTTTTATACTTTTCACTGAATCTTCGTGAAACTATTGCGGATGGATTGCTAAGGTTCGTCTGTTGAAAATAAGTCCAGACACGAACTTGAATTTCTTGAAGTTTTGTCTACAGCATATTAATTTTTTTTCACCGGACTCATTATGAAATTAATACACCCACGTTAAATTTTAACGACCCATCTCCATTACTCAGTGACTCGAGCTTATTACACCAAAATCTAACATATCGACAAGGAATGTGAATAGATATTTCGAAAGTAAGCGAGACTTGAAGAGGATAACATGCACGTTACAATGAATCACACAATAACGAAAATTTCAATTTTCGTTTTTCATTTAGTTCTAATTCCAACCACTACTAATGTTGTAATCTTATTCTGTATTCAATCGGTAACATTGGAAGTGACACAAAAATGGTAAGGGGTCTCTAGAGCCCCCGTGTCATGGGACAAAAAAATGCATTGGGTAATAGGTTTACTCCGTACCTCGTCTGTACTTTTGATATCGGGTAACCGAACCGGCCTGGAAATCGAAGTGATTTTATCAATAAAGGATTAAGCCACGATCGAACAACATTCTTTCGTCGGCGACTTACGAAACGTGATTGCATAGTACAAAATGTTGATATTTCAGTGTTTTGAGAAAATGAAATTGACATCTTCTTCAATTAATTAAATTTATTATGTTTCGTATACAAATATTTGAGCAAAGTAAATTTACTGTTTTAAATGTTTTCTATGTTAAAAGGATACAAACAGCAAAAACAGTAGATGTCAAGCATCATGAGGAAGGGCGCGCTTATTTCTTACAAACAATAGTTATCGTTGAATACATTATTTAAAATGCTACTTTTTTTTACTGTTTCAATATTTATAAGATTTCGGTGAGCAAACGCTTTTATTCAGTGTTTAATATCAGGAAAATTACGTTTCCTGGGAAAACCTTTAATTATATACAGCATATTTAATTGCACAAAATAATACAAGACCTTATGACTACAATATGTAACATAAATAAACATAATTTTTTATCAGATAATATTACATGCAATAATGAAATAGTGTTTTTAAGTGCAATAGTGTATACGAAGAAGTATCTAAAATTAGTAGTGGATTATAATGTTTGTATAACTCCAAATATAGAACAATTATTTTAATCGTACATCTTAAACTTTAAATTGTCAAAATTATAAATCAGAATTGAATAATTTAAAATAATATACGAATCACACAGGTTACCAACAATTTGGTAATTTGGTATTGAACTTTAAGTCGTTTCCCCAGAAGAAGGTACATTTTTTATATTTTCCAAAATATATTTGTTTAAAATTTTTGAAGTAAGAAGGCGCTAAATCAATTAGGTACGCGACTGCCGATGTTACATTGTGTACGTGCAGGCGCGTGTCTGTGTACGTGTTTCTTGGTAGTAACATTAATTAGTAATACTGTAAAACACCAAACTAAAATGACGATCGATACTTTTAAGCGTTGAAATACACGAATAATAACCGCGTTGACTGTGTACGTACTGAAAATAGAAAAAATAGCTCGTTCTTCTATTGTTCCGTAAAAAGAAAATTCCAAGAGATGAATGAATGACGGCGCGTCAACTAGATACAGGACTGCTCGCGGCAAGGGCATAGGCCATGCGGCCCGTTGATTGGCCGGCCTTTGAAGGGGCAAGTTTAGGCAGGGGCCGCGAGAGTGCGCGTCCCGCGCACTCGTGTTAGATCTCGATGGCGACCAAGATGTGCCTGAGAGACGAGCCGCGAAATGCCTAGCCGTCTAGTGTCCGATTTCCCGTGAATTCACCGTGATCTCTGTTTACTCCATGCGATCGGGAAACACTTTGCATGCCTTCCGCGTGTCAAGTCGTCTTTATTATTACGGTGAAATAGCACGGTGTGTATATTTCGTCGCGAGTGTGGTGCGTGTGTGCGTCGTGTCGAAGTGTCGAGAGTTCACGCCGAATCATCGTCGTCATCGCTAGGAGAGAGCGAGAAAGTAAGGACGACAAAGAGAGCTACGATGTGTCTGCGTTTCAGCTCGTACCAATTTTTCGCCGATAGTTGACATTCTCGATCATGGAACGTCGGTCTCGCCGGAGGGACGCATCGTCATCACGGCATTAACAAATACAAGCACCGTCGGATATACCGAGTAAGTCCACTACCGTCTTTTCTTTTTCGAGAGCACCGATTCCTTTCTTAAAATCCCTCTCCCTCTCTTCGTCTCACTTGTTTGCAAGCTCGCTCGCTTGCTCGCTCATTCACTCACTCGCTGGTTCGCTCGCTTTCTCCTCTTCTTTTCCAGCTTCTCTTCCACTCTCCTTCTTTCTCTTTCTGTTCCTTCGCCTCCTTCTCTTCATCTTTTTCCTTTTTTCCTCCTTCTTTTCTTCCTCATCCACCACCAACTTCTTCTCTTTCGCCTAGCTCTTCCTTTTTTCCTCTATCTATCGTCCCTTCCTGTCGCAGGACCGCGCGTGTATCGGCTCGACCGTGTGTTGTGTACCAGAAGATCAAAACTCAACGATGTTTGGCCGTCGTCGCAACCACGACAGCCAGTACTTCGAGAAACGAAAAAAACAAGGAGTAGAAGAAAAAGAACGACGGCAGTGATTTCCTCGTGCGTAACATCGAGAATCACCCGCTCCAAAATACACCGCTGGTGTTTACGTCCCCGGACTCCTTTTCATTTCTCCCCCGGTCACTTTCTCATCCTTTTTCCCTCCTCGATTTTTATTTCCTTCCGTTTCGTGCCTCCTCGTTCTCGTCCTCATCTCTGTGCCCCCTGTTTCCGTCTCTTTTTCCCTCCTCCACCTTTTTCTTTCACGGGGATCAACTCTATGTCTCTCTCTCTTCGTCTCTCTCTCTCTCTCTCTCTCTACTTCTCTCTCGGTCCTTCCCTCCCTTTCCCGCTCTCTTTCACTCTGCTCCTAGCCACGAGAGCTTTGCGCGTCTCGGGGCGCGTGTATTCACGAATCGAGCTCTCTTTCTTGACGTACCCACCACCGAACGCAGCCGTGCGTTTTCTTCTCGAGTCGTTCCACCAGCTTTTCTGCCAGTCGCAGTTTCGTTCCTCGCTTCGTGCCCTACCTTTTTTCCCTCGAGCCTCCACGATCGTTCCGGTTCCACGTCCGTTTCATTCTCTCTCTCCCTCTCTCTCTCTCTCCTCTCTTTCTCCCTTTTACCCATCTCTCTCGCTCACTCTGCTCCTTCATCCTGAAGCCTTGTCGCGCGCGAGTCCTCGTCTCCGCGGGCTCTCGCTATACGAATCCGCTACACGCGCGCTCTCCTCTCCTCCCTCCACCACTCCTCGCTCCGGCTTTATCAAAACAATACATATGCTTACGGTGTGCGAGCGCGCGCGCTCTCTCTCCTGATAATCGTGAATATCAATCAGCGATTTTATAAATAATTCAGTAAAAACCGATAGAACCGCGGTAGTCGACGTGAGTCCTCTCCCCTCCTCCCGCCCAGGTCTTCCTCCGCTCCCCCCGCGCCCATTATCCTTACTTCTTTCCGTAATTGACGACAGTTCGCAATAAATGCGGCGAATAATTAAGACACCATTACTTCCTGGTTGGTTTACGATATTGTTAGGAGATTGTTTGGAAAGATGCTTGATTTGAAGGGGGGAAAAATTGGTGATGTTGTTGAATTTGATTCTTTTTTTTCTCTCTCTTCTAGGAGTAATTGGTTCGCATTGATTTTAAGATCATTTGAAGCTTTTCTCTCTTTAGGGGAAATTAGGTGTTGTTGTCGTGATCGTTATATTAATTGTTTTCGAAATAATTTACTGAATTAAGGAACGATATTTTGTTTTACTTAACTTGTACTTCACGGGGCGTTGCTTTTTAACATTGATAATAAATTAGCCAATATTTTCAGGATGGCTGTTCTCATGCGTTGTTACAGGGGATACTGGGATATTAACACGGTAGAGGCTACTGTGTGGAATAACAGTTGAGAATCGCTGTTACACACAGTGGTAAATTTCATTGGCTAATGTTCATGGAATATCTGGTAAAGGGTTGATGAGAAATGGATGTTTTAGCTCATTGAATTTATCCATTATGAGATAGATTTAATTGAAATGTACAGACAACAATGATTCAAACCCTTTGTCTTTACAAATGTTGCAACGTGTTCTCAGTTTTGACCAGTTTAAGATTGTTGGAACAATCAAATGCAGCTAGTTCAACCATGTTTATCTACTGGCATGTGATATGAAAACGTAATATGCTTAAAATGTTATTTCATATCAAATTTACCTGGGTGTTTTAACGTTAATAGTGTGTATACTAAACACTTAATTACCGGATTGAATTACTTAATCAGTTTATGAGAATCACACTGGAAAAACTTACACTACCAGTTAATTTCTCAGTGATTACATTAATCGCCCATTACTTCCATTAAATAATATGAAATGCATCTACTTTAGCAGATTAAGCAAGTTTACAGAACATCTGATAACGCTACTAGTTAAAGATTAAACTGAAAAGATTACATTTATTACATACAACACACACAAATACACCCTACTAATCTTATTATAATATATGCACATCACTATTCATAAAAAAAGGAAAGAACACTTCAAAGTTAAGCTTGCCATCACAAACTGGCTAACATTAATAATACAAAAAATCTCAGAGGTGTTTCACTCGTCAAATTCGCATAATTAGTAATTAAAAGTACCCCTCTGAAAACTGCACTTTTATCAAAAAAGAATCTCTTTGTACTCCCGATACGATTAATCTAACGTTCCCCCATAAGTTTCCGATTCTTCTTTCGCCTCGATCTCTATCGAGTCGCTTATTACTTCTACCTGCCGTTCTAAAATATCGGAGGAAATTGAAAAATAATATCCGTTTCTTCAGTCGGTAGGAACCGGCGGTGGAGAGACGGTTCGATCGTGCGTCGCAATGCGTCTCGTTTGAGATGGTAATGGATGTTAATAACCACTGGTGCAGGAACTCGCACGTGGTGAATGTGCCTAGGGTACACATTCGGGGGTGGGCGTCTGGTTGCGTGCACAACCTTGGCAGAGCGAATGGACGTCAGTGGTAGTTGATAGAAGTGGAGGTGGTGACGACGATGACGGTGAGGGTTCAAGTAGAAAGGGAATAGAGTTCAGAAGCGGTCGCCTTTGATGTAGACACGCTCCACAACTCCTTCACGCCAATAAACCTTTACGGCGAACGTTTCTTTAAGCTTTCTTAATATTGTCATCTTTCCCTCGCCTCTTTCACTCAGCCGTTCTGTTACGTTCCATTATTGCTCGCGAGGGAACCGCCGCGCTCTCCGCTCGGCGATTCGGTTCTTTTCCTTTCTTTCTCCCTTTTTTTTTTAAGGTTCGCCGGGTCGATGCAAGGCAGCCAAAGCAGTTTACTCTGTAGTCTTCAAGAATAGAATTGTTTTCGGCGGTGGCTAGTTTTCTTGTTCTCGTTTCGGCACCCTGGGAATAACAACGGATATAAAGAAATTGTTTAAATGGAAATTTAACGGGATACAATCTGTTGTTGTTGTTTTTTTTTTTTTTTAAGCGTTCAAACACCGATAGACTAAGGAGAACGTTTTACTGTTACCCCACATCTCATTCTGAACAGTGTCTCTTCCTATTAGAATAGCGAATTGCATTCAACCACTTGTAATTCATAGTGCATATGGATCTTTAAATTCTAATGCAACGGCGGCTTCGACTCCGCTACCTTTTGTATGCGCTTATAATCACGTCAAGTATAGTCATGCAGTGCTACCTTACGTTCACTTAGAGACGGTGCTATATTTGTCCTTTACGTTCTTCGTAGGTATTCATCGATGGCATTACACGGTTTCCATACTACCAATTGCTCCAAATTCAGTTTTTCCCGGTTTTACCTCGGGGTACATACCTCGACCTGGCGAAACGACGGTATTCCTTTGCTGGTATTATACCACCACGTACCGTAGAAGTTATTATAACCCAAATATCACGTTCGTGACTCACCGGTGCACGATATACGTTAATAACATGACTCACTTCCGTGTGAGAAAAGTATCGGTCGGACAGGAAGAACAATCGCGCCGACGGCCCGCCATTAATACGATTACAATTTCCACTGAAACGCAAGGAATAAATGTTAATGATCGTACTACAACTGTAGCAGGCGTACTACGAAGAAGATCGTGTCTTCCTGACCTTTCGTTTATTGCATCTAACAAGCTTCTTTGAACAACGAGCCTCCCTCTTCTGCAATTATCGGCAATAAAGTGAAAGCTTTTACCAGTCACTTTCAGCGCACGCAAGGGAGTAGTATACAAAAATAAGAGTTAAGAATAACAGAAGATGAAGGAGCCAGAGCGACGAGGAGGATGTGTCCCAGCGAAAGCTTTGTAAAGTCAAAGAACATCAATTTAGAGATCCTTGTAAGGGGACTCTTTGATATCAAAATGAGAGGACGTAAAGTTCCCCTGTGCTTTAACCACACCGAGCACGTGTTCACGCTAGGGGATTCCCACAACTGTATGCGCCACGACAACAGAGGGTGGCTCATGCGTTGCTCCCTTTTATACGGGGTAGCTTCACTTAACCCTATGACCTGAAATAACTCTTTAAATCTTCGAATCGTAATCCTTGGAGAGGCGTCTGCTGCTTCATCTCGTGGAACCGTTCACGCGTGTAATCATGCTCTTTCGCGATATCGCTTTTCCATTGTACCGGGGCGTTTCTGAATAGCCCGTGACTGTGTAATTGACTGGTACAATTCGTCGTATTGAAGAGACCCTGCAAATGAATGGTTTTTCAAGTAGTCGGCATTGTAATTCCCGCGCACACACACACACACACAGCTACTGTGTTTCTCTTCGTTTCGTTACAAAAGTGTAGTTTATCGACGATTGATAATTCAGGGAATGGGTTGTATCTTTCGTCGCGTATTTTGTTCTTTAATTACAAACTATTTCGGAGTAAACGAAACGGAATAACGAACGTTGTTAATTATCAATTATTAGAATTCGTAAAATTCAATGCGCGCAAAAAGTCCAAGTGTCCGTAATGATAGCTACATATACGTACAGTATACCGATAAACGCGGGCGATCCTTTGAAAGCCACGGCACTCGAGCTTGAAAGTCGCTGTTTACCCTACTTTTTTGTAAACGTCAAAACGTTCCAAGAAGTATCTTTCAGGTATTCGCTAAAGTGATACGTTTTTCCATTAAATGATAGGTTCACGATATGAAAGGACCGTGTTTTGTGTCGGGTAATTTCAATAAAATGAGTAGTTTAATGTGCGATGCACGTGTTGAATCGTGTCTCGCGTGTCTGTATCAAAGTTAAACAGGCTAAAAGGCGAAATAAACGCGAACCGTGTTACGATAAGGGAAAAAAGAAGGCGCCCACTAGGGGTGAGGGTTGCTGGGGTTGGTGGGGATGGGACAGAGAAAAGAAAAAAAAAGAGGAGAGAAGAAAAGATAAGTGAAAGAAGATAAAGGGGCGCCGAAATGGTACCGCGTTTGATCCATCATCTCCTCCGTCTGTGTGCAATAATTGTCTCTATTGTCTGTAGCACTGTTCTCACTGTTTGTACCCCTCTCTCCCCTCTCGTTCTTGTGCTCTGGTTCTTTCACCACTACCGGCACCGTTTTATCATTCAGTTTCCTCGGTGTCGTTGCTTCGTTTATTTCAATTTGTGTGTCAATCTCTCGCGCGACTAAGAGGCCACTATATGTGTACCTGGCTGGTATCATATTGGTATATCGGTGCATGCGGTGCCATCACGCCTCAAGTACTCTAAAACAGAATATATCTACATACGATTGTGTACACCACACGAACGGTAGATATAGCCGGTGAATGAGACAGGCCTTTTATGTAAGAAACGAGAAACGGCTGATTCAGTTATTCGGCGTTTCGTTAGTCGTCTGTCTGGTAGCAGGTATATATCAGGTAACGAGGAGACCGACCTGTAAAAATAGGAAAACAATGATAACACGTAATTGCTCGCTGCCTGTTTCTGATGAGATATAATTACCAGATATTACCTGTTATATATAGACACGAGCTTTCCGTGCTTAGTTTCTCTACGACGTTCGAAACATCCTCGATAAGTTGGAAAACGATGAATGATTCCCTCGTTATATTCCGTACTCTCCTTGTTACTCTATAGTTTCTGGATTATACATGTAGCCGCAACATGAAAAATTCCATCGCGATCGATTACTACTTATTTCCCCCGGGTTTAACACATAGCGAATAACTTTATACGGTAAAACAATCGTTTATCGTCAACTCGTTACTTCTCCTTATTTTTTATCATGCTCCCCATTCGCGATACGTTGATCGAAAGAAAAGGGAAAAATAATACACAACTCTTCTGTCACGTTCGAACGATCCAACTCGTGGAAAAAAACGCCGTAAATCAATCGAAGGAAATCAAACGTAAGATAGATAGCACGAGGAAAGAGATAAAGGGACGGGGTTCCGCGGTGCATAGTTACGCGCATACAGTAGAGGAGCGAGAAGAGGGGAGGTATATATGTATTGTCGCGAATGAGACGAAGGGGAAAAGAAGAAAGCGAAAAAGATAAACAGAGTCCTTTAGGCCGTGCATGCGACGGGCAAAGAGCGCAGACAATGAGGGTCAAAGGCGCCACTTCTCTTGCCACGTTTTTAGCCGGGCGATCTTCATTCTTTGAGGACTTTGTTCCACTACCATGGACCCACGGGAAATTCTTTTCCCCTGTCCGAAGAGGCCGATCAAACAGTCATGAGTATTACTACCTTCGAGAAGAAAGCTTCTGGAGCCCGCGTATCGTCTTTATCCTCTTACCGCAATACCGATGCGCAAACGCTTTGCATGACTGTCCGTTCCGATCGGTCGACCCCCCTTCTCGCACGAAATAAAACGATTTTTTGCGCACACGGATTCGATTAACCTTCTGCCTTCGTGTGTCATCCGTAATTACTCTTAGAACAGATGGATGGTCAGAAGGGACGTGACGCGTGGAACGATGCGGCAGTATGTCCCCAATGCTCGTGTACCACACTGTTTATTCTATCCGTTTAAACGACCGATAACGGTTTTCGACGTTAACGATTGAAAACAGTATGCTTCTTCTTCTTCTTCGTCCGTAGGTGTGTGTATACGAAATTGTTTCTGAAACTGTGCTGAAAATTTAGAACGCGTGGGTAATCTCGCAGGTTAATTCGATGCAAAGCCATTGAAATATTTTTTTGAAACGTTCGATACAGCCGTCGGTAAAGCAAACTGGTCAAAGAAAAAATGTTCGTCTGTAAAAGGTGTAACGGTAATCGTTGTTCAAAGGTGTTTAAACCATACGCGAGATCTACAACCGTTAAGAAATACCGTTTTACAATAAAAGGAAAAATTGTTTTTTCATCTGGAGATTTCTATCAGAAATACACAGTCATTGAATAATGCGCGCAGCTTAAAAGGGCGTTCAAACACACGCCCCGAACGCGCGCACGCGACCGCGTTAAATTGCAATATCAACTTTAAAAGATATATATTTGCCGAGATTTTTTTCTAAGAAGCGTGCACTGTACAGACGTATACACGCGTACATACGCGCGTTATATTCGACAAGAAAAGGCAATACAAGAAACTATGACCGCGCGAGATTGTTGAATGACGACTCGCACGCGCGGTGCTCGCGGCATGCTCGAGCGAATCGAATCGCGCTCTCGGCACGGTTCTATCCCTCGGGCTTGTACAACGATCCCGTTAACGAACGACGCCATTAAGGGCGCATTAACATATAATTTTCCGCGAGAAATTATAGGCGACTCGGCTGAGTTGGCTCGCACGGTGTTTATTATACACATCCAAGAGCAACAGAGTGCCCGACAGCGTGCGCTGTCGATCGAACGCGCAGGACTGCGCCGGCAAGGTGAGAGAGAAGAGAGATTTTAACTGGCGCGATGTGTTGGTGCATTCATGCGAATCCATATTGAGAGGCCAGAAACATGCATACATGTGTGTGGGATCGCGTGCGGCGGCAAGATCAAACGGAGATTCTCCTTCTCCTATACCCTCTCATCGTAATTCTCCCTCTTCTTCCCCCACCCCTGCACGCTGTGCGCCGTCCTCTCTGTCTCTGTCTCGCTCGTGCCGCCACGCCGCCGCTCCCTCTCTCGCTCGCTCCGTCTTGTGCAAGTGGTACCGATGCGTTACTATATAGTTTCTCACTTTTGCTCACAAATGGTCTTTTCGTAACCGTCTCTCTCTTTCTCTGGCAGCTCAGTAGACCGTTTCTCGGCGCTTTCCTTCTGTTTCCACTTTTTTTTTCTTTTTTTTTTTTCTTCTTCACCCGGCTCGCCAGTTCTTCGTCGTTTTTTCGGTTATCGTCGATAATTTTATTTTCATTAACCGCCGCGATTCTTCTGCAAACTGGAATTTGCGATTGTTTCTAATTTAAGCAAATTGGCCTATGGTCCGTGTACAAAGTTTAAGTTCACGGGAAGATAAGAAGCTTCTGGCACGAAAGTTGTTTTACCGCTGTGAAATATTTTCATTTTAAATGGGATTTGTTAGCGTTCTTTGCTTTAACGTAATAGGAAAGAAAGAATAAGAGAGGAAAGTACGGAAAATGCAATATTTTATTAATCGCATTGGAAAACGTTTAACGATGTTGGTAGAAAATAGAGAAATGGTTGTCGTTCGTTCGGTATAGGACGTAGAACGTCACGACGAATTTGTGGTTAAAGCGGCTGGATAGGATAAATCAGTGCGTCGGCTTGTAATTTACCTGGAGGGAAATAGTCGTTTGGCAGGGACTTCAATCGAATTTCATTGAACACGAAGTTAAAGAGATCGTCTGGATTAGACAAGGGTTAACGATAAACGATTTTCCTTATGCGTTTTCAATGCAGTCCTCGTGCGTTTAACTAAACATTTAATTTAACTTTTCAACAAATATTTAGAAACTTCTCTGAAATATTTAGAAACTATAAATCGTGATTTATATTTTATTTATATACACGGGAACCAATAACACTTTGACTCAATTTAATATATTTCATTTAGAAGGAAATTTAAATTAACTTCTATCGTATAGATAAATGTTTGTTTATGTTTAAGATTTACTTGCATCAATAGCATAAAAATTGTCATTGGAAAAAACGTGTTAGACAAAAGACAAAATGTAAATATGATCATGGCGTCGTACTGATAGTAGTAAAACCCGGCAACGATAGATGGCGCACAATTACCGATTTGTATTTTTACCGTAATACTTCAAATTTTTCTTAATAAAACGAATATTCTAATAATGATAGATTATAACTGTTTTAAATTACTTTACATCAATATCTTTATTTCAGTATTATAATTAACGATAATACTACGAAATACATTATAATTAATCTAGAATAATAAAACAAAATAAAATGTCATTATTTAAATAGACAGTTCCATATCATTTCTTAAAATTTAAAGAAAATTGCCATTGACAACGTAAATATTCACTTACCATCAAACAGTAACATATACTTCTTTTTTTCTTGTAACAAACTTCAAAAAGAGATCATAAAATACGAATTAATATAATAGTTGATATTGCACCAATGATAATATTCCAACAATAATATGAGCTTCCTCAACTCCAAAACTCAACTTTATTTTGCTCGTACCTTTTTCGCAATAGGAGTCTAACAATTTAGAAATACTTTGGCCCCATCATTAAAACTAACCACTTGTTCAAATTTATGAAAATTCTCGCGTTTCCGTGCGAGTTTTAAAGTATGGATAGGTATATATAGCTCAGAATTTGCCCTTATACCTGGACCCTACCACTTTTTTGTCCTACGTCCACCATGGTCGGTGCCGCGGGATGGTGAGGGGAAGGGAGAGTTTGTAAGAGAAAGAGAAAGAGGGAGTGAGGCAGTAAGGGAGGTGTGGCAGAGTAAGAAGAAAAGAAGACGGAAGAAGGACGGCGTAAGTGCGAGGAGGAAGGTCGAGGGAGAGAGATAATGCTCGCTCTCCCTTGGCTCTACGGTCACTGTGTAGTTTCAGTCTTACCGTGTACGTTGTATGGGGCACAGGTCTTCCTCGGCATCCTTTGTCGTATTCACATTCAACCGAGCCGTTCCTTCAGCCCCTGTTTTTGTGCTCGTTTCGCTGATTCGGTACGAACGAAAAGATTTCACGGAATAAAGTTTCGAACCGGCAATTGGAGAGTACGCGTTCATCCGATCAGAGGAATTTTTCATCGATCCGTGATCCGACTGTGTGCACTTGACCGTTCTTACATTTTTCGAACCTGTGATATGGAGTATAATTTTAACCAAATTTGGTGTATTACCATATAAGAGTGTAATGTATTCAGTATAAAAGGCGTTGCATCTTTCATTAAACCGGAGCACTTCCATCGTTTATGGAAATATCATGTACGTGTGCAGAAATATATATTGTTCTTTTGGAATCAGAATATACTTATTGAGTGACGCGTATACGTCGAACAAAATGTGAATCGGTTAGAAATTTTAACGATGTCAACACAGACACGATTTACGAACTTGTTCCAAAATATAAACTCAACATTTCGCGAGAGTCACGTGTGGCGCGTTTTATGAGTCTCGTACAGATGAAAATGTTTTGGAAACACAAGCCCGATTCTTATGAACGCTTCATCCAACGGACACTTTGGGATTTTTCGCGAACGGAACCCGAAAACATCAACTGTTTTATGTGATCTTATTTTTTAATACAAACTTAAAAGTGATTAATTGTAACTGTATTCGAAATCCATACTTCATATCTATAGTTTGTTCTGTGATTCTAGTTGTGTGATTGAACTTGAACAAAGTTTATACAAAGATTAGTCGGATAGTATTTAGTGCCGGCATATGTGGCAATGGCAGATTATTGTCATGCTCCATTTTACTTCGCCGGTAAAATGTGTAACCATAAACAAAACGAAGACAAGTGCGGAAACAAGTCGTGGCGGACTATCAGAAACATGAGTGCTTGGAAAGTTATATGTTTTTGTCCGGAAGACTCTGCTCCCAAGATTTCCTGCACACGGTGTAATCACTTGAAAACTATAGTTCCTGTTCGATTGATACAATCTTTTCGCGTGTGAACTGCAATTGTGGATTTTTTCCCCGCTGTTCTACCAGATGTCGTTCACGTCAGGAGGAACTTTCGAATGTGAAATTGTGCGTGATAAATTTTAATGTGATTTACGTACAAACGTTTTATTAAGATATTGAGTTTAACCTATAATTATGGACAACTTGGCGTTGCACGAAGGGTGTTTACATGCACCGCGTGAACTTCGGAAGTGACACAAACAAGTGGTTGCCTTGAAGGCATGAGAAATGTATAAGATAGAAAGTGAACACGAAGAGAATCCAATGAAGAAAACGTATCGATGTATCCTTACGAACGCAAGGTATTACTTTAAAGCAACTTTGTAAAATTGGTAATAAGAAGGTGCCAAGCGACCCGCTATAAACGCGCGCTCCATTTGTATCGCATGGTATTATACCCAAAGCTTACTCATTCAAGTATTATTACACTGTTCGAAAGCGCGTTTACGAAGGAATTAAATATGCAATGAAAAATTCTACATTTCTCGTAAATTACAAAATTATTTGTATTAAGTTCATTCCAAAATTAGCATTTGCCTCATTTTTCAAATTAACGGTCACAACTTTAAGGTTAGGTTATTTTAATCAATGTATTGCCATTAAAATGTCTATTTCTCAAGTTTACTCTTACGATTGTCATTTTAATAATATTTCATAATAATTTTATTCCTCTTTCCCCAAAATAGTTTCTCCGAAGTGAAAACATTTTCTAACTCAAATGACTTGTAATTTTACATTTCAACACTCTACATATATTTATATTTAAAACGTAACATTAAAAGTGTCACGTTTACAAAAGTGCATGTTAATACCCTTGACGTTCAGAGAATGACTTTTTCACCATAATCTAAAAATTTGCCGGTTCGAAATAGTCCGTCTGGTCGGAATAATCTAAAGCATATACTTGATTGTACGGGGCGGGAGAGGGGAAGGGGAGGGCGGATGAAGGTCAATCGGAATTGAGAAGAGAAAGGCGGGGCGACGAAGAATCTTGACACGTCAGTGAACATTCTCCTAAGTCGATGGTCGAGGGCCGGCGGTCGTGACGGTCGTCGACCGACGGTCGGTGTAGCTGCCGGCCGAGCGGTCCCTTAGAAGTTTCTTTGAAAGATTCGCAGCTCGCGAGGCATAATACCACTACATAAAGTCATCTGGCGATAACGGTGACACGCCTTTGACCGTTTCCGCTCGGTCTTTCACCAACAAATCCTTGTCGGTGCTTCAAAAGACTTTAGAAACCGTGTTTATGGCCTGATCGGGATCATTTCCGTTTCGACGTTCTGATAACATTGGCTTTATTATTTAATTGATAATCTATGGTCAACGGCGATGGACACTCGATACTTAGATAGACTTCCTAGCACCTCTGAAAGGACCGTATACACGCTGGGTGGTATATTACACATGGTTCACGGTTTTGCTCTCGGGAACGCTGAATGATTTAAGCTTGAGTTACACCAACGTTTTTTTTTCTTTTTCTTTTTTTTTTTTCACTAACCCTGACTTTAAAAAGCGAGTCAAAGTGCCACGAGACGAGATAGGGACTGATCAATGCTCCTTTTCGCGTCATTGTCGAGAATCACTCCGATACGGTTGATAAGGATAGCACGCTCCTTTGCTGGATGTTGATTACTGAGTAACCCTAACGTACCGATCTTATTGACGTTCGATTTCCATGTGTCGGGCATGAACGTAGCCGGATTGATAGATGGGAAAAGGCTTACTCGAAAATGCAATTGCTCTTATGAAATTTATTTTTCTTGTTTGAACGTAATTTTTCGTTTATGCTCGTTTGGGTTGTTTCGTTGGTGCAGACTTGTTTTAACAATGAAAAACAAAAGAAAATGAAGGTGACGTAGCTTTTGAAAAAGGAAAATATTTCCGGCGGGAAAAAATTTCAAACGAGTGTACGAAATACGAAAATTCCTTTGCGTACACCCTTTTGAAGATAATTGATTCTTAATTCTGTTCGAGACACGTACACGGATCCTGAAACGCGCTGGTACTTCTAAAGAAAATTTTATTTAGTCGTAATGACGACTTCCCAAATTAATTTCTGGTTTCCCTTAGCTCGTGGGGCAAAAAGTTAACGAATCAACGCGAGGGTCTAGAGTGGTAACGCAGGCACTCTCCGCTCGACATACTCTACCCCACTTGTTATCTATAACAAAAATTCTGCTAATGATTTTAGAAAGTAAAAATAACAAGATACATTCTTCCTTTGTTCCTTTAGCTTTCATCACGATCCTTCGCCGTCGATAATTGTCCATGACCCTGTCTATGCATTTTAATTATCGAACTGCAGTCTGTTTTGTCGTGTGGATATTTCACAAAAACTTTGTATCATCTTAAATTAGATTGTATTCACGCGATCGTTTAATTGGATTAATTAATATTCCAGTAGCTTCAACGTTAAAAAAAAGTTATCCGCAACAGCATATTATTAAATTTTACATTATTATTGTTTGCCTCGTGGTATACATTTTGTTTTCTTCTATCCCATATTCGAGTTTATTTAAAAATCGTCTAGCCGTGGAAAAACTAGAACGTAATTGCACATAATTCGTATAACATCGAGTTGGTACTGTTACGGGCGGAGAAAACCTCTCCCGATACGTTCCCGAACCACTCTGTTTCTTCGAGTCTTGCTTTCCGAGAGTTCTCCTAAAATTTCTTCCGAAACGTAGAGAGAAGGAGAAGGGGGGAGGGAGGGAGATAGAGAGAGAGAGAGAGAGAGAGAGAGAGAGAGAGAAAATCTCCGCGGTCGTGTTAACGAAAGTTTCGTAACTGTCTGCGTGGAAAGGGGGAAGGTCGACGGGAGGAGGAAGGACGAACGAAAAAGTCGAGGAAGATAAAAAATTCGAATTATACTCTGTAAAGCCATGTGGAAATTTAAATGGTGGTCGTAAGAAAAGCATAGAGTCGTCTGAGACAGAGTTCCTCGGTTGGGCGCGTAAAAGAGATTTTACCCGAGGTCGAAGCACAGCTAGACCCGAAGGTGAAAGAAGGAGAAAGGTGACGCATGAGGAGGATGACTGGATGGGTTGGTAGAAAACTTACAGGTACCGGAAGGGAAGAGAGAGAGCCTGAAAGGGTTAGCTGAATGGGCGCCGTGTGTGCTTTTCTCGTTTGAGGAGCTTCGGATTGCCCAGTGCCGTACTGAGATTTCTTTGCGCTTCTGATTTCCGACGAATCATTTCAATTTTCCGGTACCTTATTAAACCGTACTAATCTCTTAAAACGTATTTCTAAAACGCGCAAACACACCGGATTTATTCAAAGAACGATCGGACGGACGCCTGAAAAGCTTGTCGCTGTTTCATCGACGGTGTCGACGTTACCGACGGAGCAAGTGGAAGTTTGGCGAAAGATACCGTGGGTAAGAGAATGGGGTGTAGAAAATCCGACGAATTTCTACGTACGAACACGTCGCAGCGAAATCAAAGGTGACGTGATGGGAAGCAATAAAAAGAAAAGGAAAATGAACGAAAGAAACGAACGGAACAGGAACGAAAAATGTCGCTCATCTCCTCCCCTCCCCCTCCCCCCTACGGCTCGTTCTTCTTTCCTGCTGTACTCTGTTTTTCGGACAATTCCAAGTAGCGAGTCGCGATTGCCGACACAGCAATCTAAGACGTGAAAAAGAGAAGGGGGAGAAGAACCGGGCAAAAAGAAAGAGACGAGGAAGAAACGAAGGAGAAGCAGAAAGAAACCAAGAGTGAGTAAGTAAGTAAAGTAAGAGGGTAAAATAAAAGAGGAATCGGAGAGCCCTTTGGACGCGTATAGGGGGAAGGGTCAAATAAGGTGGACCGCTGTCGGAGTCGAAGCGGGAGGCCGCTCAAAGTGGACAGAAAGAACGAAAGAGAGACAAAAGAGAAAAGAAAACGGAAGAGTGAACAAGCCTACGTACATCGAAGAAGGACAGAGAGAATAGAAAGAAAGGCACGAACAGGACGGTACAGGTAAAGGCAGAAGGAAGACGAGGAAGGCGATGAAGGAGAGAAAAAGGGAAAAAGGGAGACGGAAGACACAGACCTCGCCGGCTGGTGGCTGGCGGCTGGCGGCACCGCTTGATGTACGTCGGGTCCGTAATTACAGGTTTTCGGAACGCCTCGCTCGGCGAACCACGCTCTTTGAGAGCTAGGGCCCTTCCCTCGCCTCGTCATCTAACCGGTGACTTCGAAATACTTGTCATTTCTTCGATCTCTTTTTCGCCGCGAGAGAAAAATATTGCCCCCTTCGGAAAATGTTAATTCGTTCAGTAGAATCCTCGCTATGAGGATTGCTTCCTTCTTTTTCCTCTTTGGTTCAATCTAGCTATTGTTTTTTTTTTTTCTTTTTTCTCGTAGTTAACGAGGATTTGTAATATTTTTACGATTCTATCAGTATATATGAGTGCGTTATTTTTTTCGTGCAATTTTAAATACAGTGTTCATCTGTAACGTGACGGGATAATATTTAGTTAGATCGATTTGGATAGAGGTGTGGCAGTGTAAAGCACCCGGTATGTAGAAGTTGGATAAAAGTTTGAAGCGTATACACGCCACGGTAAACTGCGTAAAAAACTGTGCAATGCGATGTATTCCGATTCGATATGCGCGTGTTTAATTTTGATCATCGATAACTTGAAAAATTGATAGTTAATAGTAATATGGAAATTTATAGAAACGCGGAATATTCTATTTATGGTTATGTAGTACTTAATTTTGTAAATTAAAAAACGTACATTACAATTTTTGCAAATAAAATTAAATAACTTTTGCAATTGTAATTTGTATTTTAAGTATATTGCAATTGTAATTATAAGTATTTATAACCGAATGACTATCTTTTTAATGCAAAACGACACACGTATCGTTTTTCATTGAGACGTTTAATTAATGTAATAAATATTATTCTCATGTTTTATCTGAAATAAAAATATTTGCAAGTTATATTAAATTTGTGCAAAAGAAGAAAATATAGAGCACGTGGAATGAGATCATTGCAATACCGCTGCAAAAATCACGGTATTGTGAGTTTTAATATTTCAGCATTCGTAAGAAAACCGAGAAATGTTTACGGACGAATAAAAAGCAATACGAGTGAGAAACAGGATTTAAATTCCATACGGTTGATACATTTTTATATGCTCGAGAAAATTTCAATATCTTCGAATACATTCTTTTATAGATCCCCGTAGCATTTGGTCGTCGATATCAAACAGTTTGGTATGCGGGGTAACGCCGATCCTAACATTTACCGACCAAGCGAAAAGAGCATATACCATGACACTCGGAGATGAATCTTGTTCCTATCGTGTCCAGATGGCTTTCCTACATTCTGTGGGGTTAGCCGACGACTTTCACCTATAGGGAATTCGGTTATGAAAAACAAAATCGCAAATTTTAATCAAATATATATATGCAATAACTTTATCTGCAATCATTCTTTTTTTTAACTATTTTTTAAGGAAAATAAGATATGGAAAGAAAATAAATATAGTATTGATAATTAAACATAAATAATTTCAAAATTTCAATGGTAACATTGAAATATCCTACAATTGAAACAATAGCATAATTAAACATTAGTTCGATTTTGATCGATAAAAGATAATGAAACAGATGAAAAGTGAATGCTTCACATATTTCAAGTGCTAAAATCTTCAATTCCATTGAAATACTGAAACAATAGTCTCCATGCTTAAATGATATTGAAAAGTCAGAGAGATGTGCATAAAATATATTGATCAGAATCACGTGAAAAGATTTAGCTCTCATTTGAAATTCAACGAAGCTTTTTACCACGCGTAAAAATCTTCGACGTTATAGGCAACAGCCCTAATAGTTCTTCACGCGACGCATTTCTTTCAACGTATAATTATATCTCACGGTGCTACGTTTCGAATAATTATAACGACGGATATCATTAAGCAAGTAGAAAATGAAGAAGATATTAAAGAAGTGTATATAATGCACTGGCTGAAATGATTATTCTTACACTACGGTCATTATTAAAATTGAAGATTCTAATGAAGTACGCTACATTGAATAGTGAATCATCCTTGAATTTAATCTCAAATATTCGTGTAGTGATTAACGGAGAAGTATTTCACTTTAAAAGGTCAAATAGTTTCAGGTTCACCTCGGATTTCATCACATTGACAATAAGATCTCACTTCAAATTTACCACTTTTAAAGTTGCACAATTTTAACTTTAACGAAAATATTAATTTTACTTTAAAGGTTTTTGTGATATGAATGTATTAATTATAAACCATAATTGGTTTGTTACAATTTCACTATAATTAGGCCATAAATTAAAAGATATATGATGATGATGAACCTAGTTATTGGCGGGAATATAGTACCAAGGATCGTAAACTGAAAATTACTAGTGTCGTACAAATTTGTGGTTTGTTGGTAATGTTACACGTAATAAGTATTAGCCTTAAATCGATGCCCTTTTAAATCTATCCAAAAATAAATACAAGAATCAATTTGAAATTAAAAATCAACAAATAAATATTTGCATTAATTACGTGATAATTTTTTTAATACTGATAATATATTTGAAATTTTAAAGAAGTAATTTTTCTCGAATCATATAAAATTTCATATGTGCATAAAAGCATTTTAAGTTTAAATTTCTGAAAAAGTTTATTAAGAACAATTTGTATTATGTATATTATGATAAACTGTATTTACTGCCATCTATTAGTGTAGAGGAAACAAAAATTACAAATAAGTTATAACGGTTTTTCCAGTGAAACTGCACCTTCAGTTACAGGTGGTTGTAACTTAGTGCCTTCTTTAGCTGTGCAGTGTTGTATTAATTCGTAGAACTTTAATATATTAAAGTATGATTTCAATTAATAGGTATAATAGTTCTTGTGATAATTATTCTTTAAATCAATTAACAAAAACATTTAAATATTTTTTGAGATAATATTACACTATTTTTTTATAATTAATAGATGAAGAAAATGGAATGTTTGCATGATTTTTTAACCTTTTAAACTTAAAGAATGAAATGTTTTTATTAAATAGACAATTAAAAATATTCAAGTAATTATAATTTTTTGAAGTAGAATACTAAATTTCATAAAACACAATGTAACACTTCTTGAGTTAATTTTTGCTTTCCATTTTTATATGTAATGTGAAATATTTAATTTTAAATGTAAATTTAAAAATGTAAACATTTTAAAGGATATATAAAAACATAAAAATCATTGTTGTCAGTTTGTGATATTGCTTCATATATCTAATAGTTAATAGATGTTGAATGAAATAGTTCAAATGCTAAGAACATGCAAATTTATATTTATTTGAAAGAACACAGTGCTTTTAATCATAAAGAGTATTTTTTCTATATTAGTGCTACTCTTCGTTAGAATTACCTATATTTTTTTGGAATAGATATGTCAGAACCATACATTTCACAATCTGACAAGATCAGACATTGTATCCCTACTCCACCCTTCCTGACTGTGGCGTCAGTCCTGGTCAGGACGCAGCCTTAGCTCAGTTTGCCTAGAGACGCGTTGACAGTGGTATCGTATGTTCATTTTGTTCTATAACAAAAGAAGTTAGAAGGCACTTGTGGTTGAGGTCAATAAAATTGTACAGCTTATAATAGATTTTATACGGTTATATAGATTTCAAGGTCACTTCTAGAAAAGCGCTGGCAAAATGGTATGTACATTCCTTTTCATCCCTTAACGCAGGTAAATGTGCACTGAATTGAGATGATTCATTATGACAGCTTTTCATTTCATATTTTCCCTCTTGCTCAGGTAGAGATCAGGTTTCTATGGTTATGTAGAGCTTTTATATATCATAAATCTATTTACATGCATTATATGCATTTCTATCTTGTACATACAGTGTTTTTTTTTTTTTTTTTAACTATGCATGACATCCTTGCATTTCAGCTATATAATATAAAAAGTTTAGTAGAAGCACTTATTCATATTTTAGTTATGTAAAAAATACATGAGAGTACAAATATTTTTGTCTGAATATGCATTAATGTTGAGAATTAAGAAAGAGCAAATTTATGCATGTTTTAAATTGAGATTCAAGTTTGAAGTAAATGAATTAAAATTATTATTCTTATGCTGAAAATATTTGTATATCAAATAATTTGTAACAAAATTCAATGCATATGATATTAAAAATTTCATATTAACATCATTTTGATATTGCATAGTATCACTAAATGTCTTTAATATTATTGCCAAAGCTAAATCTTTGTTTTGTAACATTATACTTTATTTTTCATGTAAATGTGGGTTAATACTGAAGTGGTTGTAATGGGAACCTTATGAAATCATATTTCTATAGCTCATCGCAACAAAAGGCTGAACCTTAGGGATATAATAGTCTTCTCTTTGTATAGGATACCCTACCCTATAGATCTATTAATATCTATCCATCCTGTCAAAATAAAATTCTACTTTTCAGTGAGTTTTATTCTAGAAATTGAGCTGTACTTGGGTTTGACTGTAGTGTTCAATGGATTGCGTTATAATTTTTGTCGATCAATACCACACAAATGCTCTGCGCGGACCAATAGGGATATATAGAGAGGTATCTTTCAATGCGCAGACTGCCAGGAGCTACCCTACAGTTTTTCTGTCAGGCTCCGCCCTTAGAGTTCTTCGGGATTGGAAAACCATCCTTAGGTGCTTAATTGGTACATGACTCACCACAGGGCTCGATCGATCCAGCATCCCTAGCTTGGGTCTTTTGTTTGAATATTCTGAATTCAGAATGCTTCCCCCCTTGTATATTATTACACCCCAAAAATACATAGCATTTGCTATAAACAATATAAAAACTAAAATGCAAAAATTATAGAATTTTGTTTAATAGCATATTTCAAATAATTTTTTAAATTTTACAATAGATAATATAAGATAGTTACAAAAGTTACATATAATTATATTTAAACATATTAGTTTTATTGTAGATGTTTTAAAAAAAGTATATCTGCTCAGATCAATAACATTTTATTATAAAAATTGTAAAAAATAATTATTTCTGTCTTAGATTTGGATTAACCATGTCTACTAAGAGGCGTCGTGGGCCTAAATTAAATATAGAACGTAAAATAATACGTGAAGGCCATAATAGATAGGATGAGTGGATCTCGACAGAACGAAGCACGTTGCTTCAATGAAAACTCTCCACGGCCACCAGTGCCTGGTAAGATGTTATACATATGATACAAATATTTGTAAATTATTAGGTTTAAACTCTTTTACCATATTATTAAAACCAACAAAAAGAATAAAAATGTATTAAGATTGTATTTAATCTTGTAGTTAGATTTATTTAAAATTATAAGGACATCATGTGACATTTTATAGGTTATTGATTTGTTATGTGATATGTCAAACATTAAGATAAATTGTTGTCAAAACTTGATTGTAGGAGAGGAAACAGGAAACTACGTCAGCAGGTTCCGTCCACAGAGTCAAACTCTGACCCCTAGGCCTTCTTCTCTTGCAACACCAACAGCTTCAGGTTGCGATGCTTCGGCACCTTTGGGATTTGAACCGGAAGGTTGCTGTAGTACGACAACTATGGAAAGTGATTCGCCACCTGCTTGCTTGCGGTGGGCCAGGAACCTGCATTCCTTGCTGCAGGATCCAGTGGGCTTGGAATTGTTCAGAAAATACCTGGATCAAGAAGGCATTGCAAATCCTCTTAATTTCTGGTTCGCCTGTGAGGGTCTCAAGGAACAAACTGACCCCGAGAGGATACATCAATTGGTTAAACTTATCTATAAAAAGTTCGTCTGCAACTCGCAGTTAGCTATACCAGAAGATGTACGAAGGGAAGCTAATCGTCGGGTTAAAGAAGGGCGGGCGGACGAAAAAGTGTTTGACGCTGTACAGTTGGCAGTTGAACGTCTCATTAATGAGACTACATATCCAAACTTTCTTCAATCCACTATGTATCTTGACTACGTTCGGTCCTGCCAAAACCCAGATTCTGGTGGATGTCCTAATTCGGGATCCAGTCGAGAGATGTCTGTTTCTTGTGGGCCAAGTTTACTGCCCACTGTCCATGAAGACAGTGAATATGTTAGTTCCATACATAGCTCACATTCAGCTAGTGAAACGCCTGGGGAATTGAGGGGTAAGCTGAGATTGACCAACAGTGTGCTTATGGCTACTCAACAAACTAGGGCGATGGATCTTCGACCAAAGCCAGAAGCATATGCTGGGTAATATATATTTTGTATACAATTATAACTTTTACTTAGAATATTCATTATTTAGAATGCTTAAAGTTTTGCATTAAACGCTTCATTTAGCTGGTGTTTTCCTTTTTTTCTTTTTTTAAGCTTGTTGTGTGGATTTTTTGCAATGTTTTGTAGTGTTTCGTATACATATATACCATTCCTAAAGTGTACAAAATAACTAAAAAATATCACATTCTGAAAAAACATATATTACATCAGTGTGTTTATTTGTTTTTATGTAATAAAATTTGTGATATTTTTACCAAAACATTTTCCAAACTTTTATTTTTCTTCCTTTTGGTTTGATGTTTTGCGTGGCGCTCGTAGCGTATACTTGCAACATGGAACTAGTCCATATCATATGCTCGCACCCAGACTGCACGCACAATATTCCTCATACAACCCAGTATCCAGACAGGATTCAGAACTTCAAAGCTTGAGCAGTGATGCACGAACTGAATCAGACAATATGTCTCTCACCGATTCATCAGTGTAAGTTTTTCTTATTTTATTTAATATATGAAAATTAAATCCATATTTTCTATAAAAATCGTAATTTCCTATGTAATTAAATGTTTCAAATATTTACAAGGTTTCAGCAAAAAGTGCTAGCCATTATTTGACATTTTTTTCATGTTTAACTAGTCCTTTTATTCTTCATTATACAAATTTATGTATATAATTTCATATGCTTATGTTATAGAGTTTTGTCAAAACAATTAAATGGTTTGATATTCAAATATTACTAAGAACATTTTTTTATAGTATGTTTTAGAATTTTTTATGCAATGAATTAACAAACATAACAATTTAATGCTTGAATGTAAATCTGTTATGATAATTGTTACTTTAAATTCTTAAAATAAAAATACATATAAAAGAACATGTTTGTTTCATTATTCAATTAACATATATAGGTGTATGTTTTCAATCCTTTTGCATTTCTTATTTGCAGTGATGGAGCGTCAATGACTAAACAACGAAGTAAAAAACAATATACAAGACAGTGTAGAGCTATTACCGATCCAGCTAGTTTAAATCGTGATCCGCTGGCGCATCATACTATCATCCCTCGTACACAGCGAGTACCGCGTGATCTTATGCATCCTCTGAAACCGGAAGAATTTGCTCAAGTGCTTATTGAGAAATTGGAGAAGGTTAAACGTGAACGAGAATCTCAGGAAAAGCTTGATAGGCATTTGCAAGATAGCGACACGATAAACAAGGATGCACCATTAGAGATGTCAGGTGGAGCTTCAAAAACGCTAACAGATGCACCGATAGAAGAGCTTCTTCTTCTCTCTCCTCAAACAATTTTGGACCAACACGTGTCACGAGTTTGGTCGACACCTCCTGGAAGCTCTACATTTTCGATAGATAGCGGTAATATTCACGATTTTCAAGAAGGCAGCGATTTTGTCGGAGCTGGCTCCATGAGTTCACTAGGATCTCACTTGCCTAAATCTAAATCCGTGCCATCTGATTCCCTCCATAAACAAGACCCGTATCTTCAAGGTAGAGTTAATAAAAATATATATTAATATTGTACTGAATCTATACGTACGTATATTTATGTAATTTTATTGAAATGCATATTTTTACAGGTCATGATCAAAGATTCCGAATGTCAGATATGACCAGAAGATCAGCCACAAATAAGTCTACGACGGAATTAACTGACAGTGGCGTTAGTGTTGTAAGTGACGCGCCACCGTCAACAATTAGCAAAGACAGTCGTCTTTTATCTCCAAGAAGGCTCCAAGAAACTGACAAAAAAACGGATATCAAACATAGCCGTCATGGGAAAAAGAATGGTTCTCGCAGTGGCTCTTTGGAAGAGACAATCAGGGAAACACGGGGTGTTTCTGCTCAAACGCATACAGTAAATATCTTTATTTAATTTTATGTTCTTTTTTAAAGAATAATTCATGTATGTATAAATCGATATAAAAAATAATAATTTAAATTGATTCTATTTATCAGAAATCTAAAAATACATCTTTTTTATTACTAGACAACACAATTAGAAGAAGCAATAAGAAGATTATCGAGTTGTCAACAACGCCATTTTACCACCGTTGTGTTCAGTTTCTGTGACGAACAGTTTCCTTATAGGACTAAAATTCCTGGTCATAATGTCACTTTAAAACAATTTAAAGAATATCTTCCTAAGAAAGGCAGCTATCGGTATGTGTATAAATAATATTATTCATAAAACACGTAAAATTTTACGTCTTTAAATATTATACTTTTATATATGTTTATGTTTGTTTTAGATATTTCTTTAAAACCGAGTGCGAGGACTTAGATACAAAGGTTGTTCAAGAAGAAATAACCGATGATTCTGAGGTCTTACCGTTATGGGAGGGTAAAGTTATGGCGCAAGTTAAGGCGCTCGAGTGATAGACTGAAACAAGGATATTCTGAATAAAAAAGAACGTGCTAACTTCGAACAAGTGCCGCAACTAATTTTATTTAAGAGGACCAGCATTCTATAAGAAGAAAACCACAATAAGGCGATATTCGGTGTTAGTTTATTGAAGTTGCTGAAGCGGTTTCTTCCGCTTAAGTTAACCGAGCAAGTGCTTTTAATCGATGAAACAAAAAAAAAACCTGTTCAACGAGCAATGCCGTTATATGTTTATTAAGTAAAAGAAAAAAAAGAAAAAGAAAAACCATGTTTAGATAAATATAGATTTTATTGAACATTAATCCTTAATTATAGTATTTTTTACAGGATTTGCATTTCTTTCGGTACTTTATTTTTTAATTTTAACAAAATGAATTTTCCAATGTTCGGCCGATACTTTATATACACTTGTTTCTTTCTTTTCGTTGTGTATTCGACAATGAAAGCTATGCAAATGGTGTCATTCGATTGTACATAATTTCAACTAAGATTTTTATAAGAAGAAGCGTTTCCTTTTATAGCAAAGGTTTTTGCTAGAAAAAAAAAGAAAAACAATCAAAAAGAAACCAACTAAAAATGTGATTGCAGTTTGGCCACTTCCAATGAAATTGGACGAATTGCAATAACAACGCGACTACATAAAATTACGACGAACAGATAACATTCATTTCGAGTAACAAAGTTTTCGCAGAAACTGAAATAGTATTGTAATTGCAATTTGGTTATCTCCAATCAATTTGGACAAGCTGCAGTAACTCCAGAAAACGCTGTATATTGATTGAATAATTTCTTCCTCTTAAAGACTTCCCATAGTTTTCCAAACGACTGTACAAAGGCCCGCGTAGTTTCGCCTTAGTAAGGTCTGTATAGGCCCTAGATATACATAGGAAAGAACATTATTACAAATTAGTTTGTAAGAGGATATATTACGTGCATTATAAATACACACGCTCTGTTTAATATACGTAATATATCGCGCATTCGAGGATACCGCGGAAAAAAAAATATTAAAGATACAGATCATGTTTTGTCGTACCACCATTATCACCCATTTGACATTGTAAAATAAGCTCCTGCATAAACGTAAACGCATACTGGAAAATAGACGCGCAACACGAAATTGGCATCAGAGAAACAAGTACTTTGGTGGAAAAAGGATTAATTAGTTCTAGACCGTAACGATGTTTTATCAGGTGCGAAAAATTGTGCCTTTTTAGTGCAGTAAGGTCGAAGTAAGCCTAAGGAAAAAAAATGGTTAAGAGATACTTATTAAATTGGAGACCAGCGGGTCTAATATCGAGAGGATAAATTTGATACATCGAGCGTTTTGTATATATTTTTTTCCAAACTTCATCGTAGTCTCTGGAAGCTTAATCATTAGTAATCGTTATAACGCTAAAGAACATTATCAGCATCGTTACTTTTCTAAACGTTTGCGTTTCGATATCTCATTTTCGTCGATAATATTACGAATCATTCTTATTTCTTTTCTCTATCTGTCTTTAATGATTCTGTTAGGAAATAAATTATAACGAGAACATAAAAAAAAAGAAAAAAATCGAACGTTTGAATCGAATCGAATGATTGAATCTTCTCGAATGGCCTTCGCATACTGGTTCGATTCTTAATAGTCGTAGGCGCTCGCTTCCTAAACAACTGATTTTTAAAACTTTTGACGGAACGAAGACGAAGAAATGTAGTATCTACATTGAAAATAAAATCGATGACGCCGAGGCTGGAGGCGATGCACCGTGGCTGATAACAATTTATTGTATGTAATTGATTATCTTTAATTAATACCACGAATGATAAAGTGTTCCTGTACCTAATTAATTAATAATGATTATTATTGTATATCAAAAGTATTGAGAATAATAATGCCATTTTCACTGGATTATATGAGATCGTCGCATTCTGTTATTTTAGAGACTTCCTTTATCTGTATCATTCAAGAAATTTTGTCTAAAATCTTGGAATTTGCAGATAATGAATAAGTTATTAACAGGATTTTTATGTATTTATTTAGGAAAGCAAAAGCATGGATTGTATGGAAAAAAAAATGACAGCTGACAATCCTATTTCCTTATCTATCTTTCCTCCTCCCATCAACTTTAAAAGTACTTAGTACTTTTATAATCATTATTTACTAATTCATTTCTCTGTTATCCCTTGTATTCTTATTCAATTTAACTGTTTCAAGCATACAACTATTTTTATTCTTCTCACAAGAAAAATAAAGAAATATGGATTAAATGAAGGTGGTTGATGCTGTATAAAATAATAATTTCTTAATATTAATTTACTATTTTTTTCATACTTTAATAATTGTAATTTTGCGTTCCTATATATTATTACGTACCAAGCTTTATGTTATTTAAATCTGCATCTCAATTTTTGGATCGAAGGTATTATCAAAATCCTAGGTTCAAAATAAACATCATGAAATAGGTTATTAAGAAACTTAATCCGTAATAAAACCACCTGTTATTAAACTCGATCGTCTGTTTCACTGATTTTTGCTGTGTTAAACGTACTTACGTACCATAAATAAAAAAGCAGGAAGTGTTTCTGACAGACAACGGGATCAAAACTTTTATTTTTAAATTCAGCGGGACTATTCTTTGACTACTGGCGTATAAATCATAGTATGTTGAGCAATACACGGTTTCCGTTTTTAGTATTCCTCGGTGAACTGTTATAACGTGTTGTACATAAGTTGTATCGTGACAAAAACTGTATTATGAATACAAACAAGCATTATATAGAAGCATTATATTTTATTTTTACTTCATATTTTGAATAATTAGTTTTTAATGCTGCCACGAATGTCATTATTGAAGTAATTGAAATCTTTTTTACACTTTCCTCTCTATAATTTCGCGTATCTAGCGATCTTGAAATTGACGTTTAAAAAATTTTATTACTTTTATCTTTCACATCCGTTTACGTTATAGTTACCCTTTTTTCGCATAAAACATCTAAACGAACAATTTAGTTTTTTACTCGTTCTATCCTACGTGCGATTGCAGGTTTTTATCTCTTTATCTATGGGCGCAAGACCTTTACACACGGCATTAATTTCCCCTTAATCCCTACTACGGTATTCCATGGAAATACCGGCATAACTTACAACAGCTGGAGGATCTCTGCATCTTTCTTTTCTTTTTTCAAATTTTATGTAAATATGTAAATAGGACTGTAGATTTGTAGGACATGTAACCTTGCTATTTTCCAGACCTCTAATCCAGACGGTAACAGGAGGAACTTATCAGTGTTATAAAATAATGATACTAACACGCATTTTCCACCTTGAAAGTAACAGTTGTTACGTAATGCTTTCATCATGCATGCATTTTCGTGTTTTCTTGTTTAAGGTAAACATTCCAAAAATTTTGAAGATAATATAAACGAATATGTACTTTTTAATCGTTTGATACATCATTGTAAAATATTTTTAAATATACTTTACATCTATTGATATTATAATTTTTAATTTTTACGATACATTTTCAGATTCCTCATTTTTCGATGATTTTTATACTCGAAAGTGTTTCACTGTATTTTCGTAATGTTTTGAAAACGACGAATCCAGCGGCGAATATCTATCGTAATCTAAGGAATGGCAAAAGCCATCACGCGCGTCACATGAAGTGATTTTTTTAAAAGTAATAAGCCTTGAATAAATAGAGTGTATATTTTCGAGCAAGTACACCGTTGCTGAAGACAAACATTGCTCGTCTATCTTTCACAATTACGAATACAGATAACTTGATCGATTTAGAATTTTCAAAATTTTTTTATAGATAACGCCTAGAAAGCTTTGATGTTCGATTCTCTCATTGGCAAACACTAAAAACTGTTAATACCGCCATAAACAGTAATGCAACAAGTAATCCCCGCATCCATAAAGGTAACTATTCGATCATGTGTACATGCACGAGACACGATTTACTCTCAAACTTACGAACGGATCAATGAAAGATAAAAAACACATTGTCCACTGCTCCCTAAGGGATTACTCCACAGAGAGATAACATAATACATACGGACTTTGTTTCGACATATATATCTAGATTAAAAAATCTGGATAAAATACGTTCGTACTTGTTGTATCGTCGGTTTGCTAGAAGAGTGACACAACAGCAAAACTCCATTTTTCAGCAAATCAGTTTGGAATTTTCTGTGGTAAAATGTTATCAATTACTCGATCGTTTAGTAATGAAAAAATATTTCTTCTTTTACAATTTAACTAATAGTCTTGACACAACTAACATAAGTAAATTTTTCAGGAAATCAGTCTGGAATTTTTTATACTGGAAAGTTATTAATTACTCAAGCATTTAGCAATGAATTCTTTTTTCACAATTTAGCTAATAATTTGTATTTTGAAGGTTTGTAATAAAATATTATTTATGTGTATCTCTTGCTATTTAAAAGGATATTAAAACAGCTCTGTTTTGAATTACGACATTGTTCTTGTTAAATGGTATAATTTCAGTTGTTTCTTTGCAGATATCTCAAAGTTACGGATTTTTAATAAAACGTCGATACGAAGAATTTCATTCGAAGATTTGCAAAGTAAACTATTATAAAAATTTCTTCGTCGAATTATGAAAATTTGCATTTCCATTTACCCTTTCTTTGTTTCCCTCTTCCAGACAAAAGCCACCTCCCATCGAGATTGTCAACTTACACACAATCGTCCGTCGTTAATTAACGACAAACCTTGATTCGTAAGTTAAGCTTCGGGGTGAGCAACGCCGACGATCGATGGAATTTCGATGTGCGATATTGCCGAGAGAAACGACGAGGAGTAGGCCCCGTTGCAGAGTCCTTATGCCTCCTATTGGATTGTTCTCCAGTGACGTTATTGCCTTAAAGACGGCCAAAGGAGAAGGGGAGAAGAAGTTACGGCACAAACTGTCGAAGAAGCACGACGCATTTAAATGGCCGGTCGCGTATTGCTGTGGATTCAGTTTCGCCGTTGACTTGTCGAAACCGGATTCTATTTCGCGTTTTTTTTCCGCTTGTGTGCCGCCCTTACGATCACTCCCTTACCTTCTATTATCACCGACAAGTGTCCAGGCAACGTGCCCAGTCGATTTTCCACGAAGCTAGACCGGGATCGATCGTGTAATATACACAAGTTACAAGAACGATCTCGCACATATGATTTTCCATTTACACACGGAGATTAATTGCTTTTCGTTTCAACGTTTGCCGCTCAGATATGATGTGTCGCGGATGCAAGAACAAGTAACGTTCGTTGCTCGATCTATTTGACTGTACGTCGCGAGATCAGAAAATTCACCTTCGATCCTTCGAACCGGCACTCGAAGACGCAGTGACAAACTGAGCAAACCGATCGTATCATTTACAACGTAGCAGTTTAGGTGAGTTTTGTAATACTATCCTGGATATTTTCTCGACTTTCCTGTTACACTTTCAGGCGAAGAACAACGGTATATACACTGATAAGCGTTACAACGAACTTGAATATTATTATTCTGTGTATATATTTCGTGAATTTTGTGCGATTGTTTGTGTCACGAGGAATTTTGATGGAATTTAACGTGTGTAGAATATAGTTGTACGGTTTCCAGATGGCATTAAAGTGAATTGTATCAGTCGAGAGCTTTTTATATACAGACATAAATGTGTTCAAAAGTACAACAAAAAAACCGGTTCTGATCGGTTCTGCTTAATATAGTTTGTGCTAGACACGTGTTCCAATGACAGAGAATTTCAATTACGTTATGTGCACGCTTGGGTATTAAGTAATTTGAAAGATGTAATGTGTTTTCGTGCAAAATATTGTCTTAGATGAAATTGTATAACGATGTTATAAAGTAAATTGATACATTGCTTTTTAATAAATCGTCGTTATTGTACATTTAAAACACAGAGCTATATCCGTACGAGTATAGTTGAAGAATTACATCGTCAGTTTTAATTTAACGTGCAGCGTATACAGTTTAGAAAATTCTCTTTAAAAATAATATCGCTGACGAATTTAACGTTTCTAAATTATGTATACCCAATTATTGTACCTAGGCAGGTGTAATCCTAGGACACTAACGATAACCCCGAAACACTAAAAAAAAAAAAGAAAAAAAATAATACACACAAGGGAGAGAAAAGATTAGACGAAGTTAGATTAGATAAAAAAAATTCTTTGATTTCAGTGTTTTGTAATCGTCCGTGAAATATGTTGGTCACATGTGAAAAGGTAAATATTGAATGTTACCGTGTCACAATCACTTCAATTAATTATCTTTACTAAATCTGGGCTCTCTTAATGACAAACAAAACTTTTGTATCGTTCTTCTACGGTGACATGTAAATACTGTCGAAATTTTACCGAAACGTATTTATCTACCGGTACCTTGAGAACTGCCTAAATTGTCTAGTAAAGAATTTCACAAAGAATGAGCAATTTAACGAAAGGTTTACGCGATCTAATTACAAAGCGTAGCATTTATCAGCTTACGTGTGTACAAATGAACTTGTTAAACAGTTAACGTTTGAGTAAAGTGTTGCTATTTTTGTTCTTTTGTAACCTCGATTAGCACAACTGTTTTTTCTTCTTTCAAGCAAGAACACACGATAATTACCTGATAATTTGATGATTACAACTTTGCACACGCAATTTAGTGAATAGTAGCGAAATATTGATTTATTTGCTAATCTATCAACCGTTTACGACGTTGAAAATCTTTCAATTAATTATCACATTTGCACTTTTATTTTATTCCTCAGATACGACGTCCTTTGTTCTACACTCGAAATTTTTCTTTATCAACTAAATAGATCATTACCGTCGAAAATATTTCCATTGATTACAAATCTTTAAAAAAGAGTAGATGCAACTTTTTATATTTCTAATGTGTGTTTTATCGATGAGATTACTATGTCCTTTATCGTACACTTAACATTTTTCATTATTAACTACATAGATCGTTAATATCGAAAATCTTGAAATTGATCTCATTGTACAATATGAAACGGTGAGAAAGGTAGATGCAACTCTTTATATTTGTAAGATTTGCTTTGTTCATCAGATATGACGTTCTTTATTCTACATTTAAAATTTGTCATTATTAACTGGATCATTGTTATCGAAGTGGTATACAGATCAAGTTCAACATTCAACGGCACGGCCATTGATTGATTGTCTCTACAATAGTCCCGCTATCATGATGCAGTTCTTATTGCTCTTAAATCCTAAATTATTGGGTTATATCAACAATAACTGTCACAATTAATATCATTTAATGCTAAACCAATCGATGCTGATCGAATGGTCAACTTTGGTGTATCATTAATACACAAGGAAAATATATCATCGAAATAGGAACATCTCGAATTTCATTTTTTCACACTGAAATCACTATTTCGTTTCATAAAAACACATTAAATCTTCTTTTTAATCAATTTCGATAACATTCTCTGTCATCGAATCGAGATCTAAGCTCCTCGTCATGGATCAATTCGGAGAGTAAGTCAACGAAGTCTCGAAGAAAATTTTGAAAAAGAAATATTAGGAAAATCAAAAAAAAAATCGTTGAGAAATATTGAGAAAAAATTATTTCCCCCATTTTACGAACGCATCTTCATTTCGAGATCCAAGTTCCTCGTTATCGATCAATTCAGAGAGCAAGTTAACGGAGTCTCGGAGAAAAATTTGGGAAATTGTAAAAAAGAGATATATTGGGAAAATTTGAAGAAGAAATCTGTTTAAAAAATATATATCCCTTATTTCGCGAACGTATCTTTATCTCGAGATCCAAGTTCCCCGTTATCGATCAACTGACAAAGAGAAAAATTGAGGAAATTTCGAGAGAGAAATCTTAGGAAAATTGAAGAGAAAAAAAATCGTTGCGAAAAAATAGAGAAAAAATTATTTCCTTAATTTCGTGATCGCGTCTTTATTGCTGTATTTACAGCTCCTTTTAATCGACTGCAACTAAGCGTTTAAGTAAGATGTCTAGGCGCACGTGCCGCGGAATAACGCATATTAACTCCTATTGTACGCTCCACTGGATCTCTGTATCAGTCAAAGGATGGAACGGCGACGCGATGAAATTGCAGCTTATTTACAAAAGAAAGAACACCGCCGGATGCATTCGTTATTATTGCCATTACATGCACATTGATCCTTGACAACGTTATTTACCTCGACGTATGACACCCGCAATTAAGACCGTTCCGGTTCTTTTCATCGTACGCCAAATGGCCTCCTCTCCCCCACTGTGTTCCGTCGCGTGGTAAAAATTTCGCATGAAAAAATTGCTCGTACGAGAAATTTCGTTACGGTGTAATAATAACGAGAGGATAATGGGACAGGCTCGAGGGGGAACGGTGTAACAATGCACGCGTACCACGTGAATGAGAAATAACAAAGAGCGTAGAAAAACTTCTTTTTTTTTTTTCGAACGCGTTTCAAAGAACATTCCAGCAACCACTTTAGCCTGTAGATCTAGATCTTTTAACTGTGCGGAGCAAAGAATTCGCGAGTAAGCCTTGGAGACATTGGAAGATCTAGATCTTAAGACAGAATCACGGAACATTTATCACTGCGTATATCCACTTAAATTCACCATGTAACGAACGCGATGATATATGTAATAATAAAATATACGACGTAAACATAATTGCCTGGATGGTTGGTTTACATCGGATCGATAAGTATTTCCACGATTCTGGAATGTTTAATTGCGACGCGTGTAGTAATTTATTCTATTGGGTATGTATATCTCGCTTAAAAAAGGTATCTTTTTCACGTATCAATGTAAATCTACATCGACAAGAGAACACATTACCAACCTGTTCCCTCCTTAATTATGCATTTTCCTTCATGGTACATTAACACCTGAAAAGCATTACTTCTCGCGAACAACTCTGTTCCACGAAACGAAAATCGACCATGACTGAAGAGATATCCGTCACTGTATCATTTGTCCACGGAGATTAATCTTTTCGACAGTGTCAAATCCTCGATATCCATCTTTTCACCTGTAGATCGTTGAGTATCCGGGACTTTTTTTATTGTTAAACGCGAATTACCGAGAACTACTGCCTACTTCTGCGCAGAAGTGTTTCGAGGTGAAAACCAGCCTGATAACATGTATCGCATAGTTTTCCATAATCGCCGATGAGAGAATGTATGTATTTATGCTGTTGTGTGTGTATATGTGTCTATATGTACATATATACACATGCATATACAATTATCGGTCGAAAGTTTGGGATCAATGGGAGACTTTCCAGAGAAAAATTGGCAATTTTAAGAATTTTCGAACGAATTCATACGAATCAATCGAGATGAGGTAAATTGCTACTGATCTCCAGAATATTAATTTCGAATCTATAAAGAAGCGGTAACAGATGTTCAGTATCGATGTAAATCGGCAGGTGATTCGAAACTTTAAGTTGGTAGTGTATATATGCATATATGTCATACTGCAGTTCATAAATATTAAGACACCCATTATATATGATTTAAGTTACATTCATTCGCTAAAGTTAGTATTAATTTTCATTAAATTAAACTTTCTCTTAGAATCTTAATAATTTTTTAATAACGGCAGATTTACTTCGCATTCGGTAAGAGTCCTGATATTTCAGTCATCCCAATTTAGATCAATATTTCCAACCGATCTTTAAAGATTAGAAAAACCGTAAACACCTTCTCGTTCCGTGTCTTTTTCTTATTTCCTTTTTTTCGTGAGACCATAACGTCGTCGCCTACAGAATTTCCTTGGATTTTCATTAAAATACTCTTCGCATTCGGCACGAACTTACGAGATGATCCAATACTTATAAAACCTGGTCCATAATTATCTTATGGCTTTTATATACATTCAGATTTTCAAGGCAACAGTAACAGATCCAGTTGAACCTATTAACATATGACGTACATAATTTACGGGTAAAAATTGAAATGAGCCTCGGTGCAATCGCGATCTGCACAAACCGCATCGTGATTTGCATGAAAAACAATGTTTGTGGATGAATTAATTTGCGGGAACGCTGTTCGTACTACATATCGCGTTGTTAGGAGACAGCGGTCGCGGAGAACCTCGTGACAGAGTTGATTCAGAAGCACGTGACGGTACAGAATGACCGGTTGCATGAGCGAATCATGTGACCACACGCGGTCTCGTAGTAACGCGCCTTTTTTTTCCTCTCTCTCTCTCTCTTTCTCTCTCTTTCTCTTCTTGTCACACTTCACCTGGCTGATTGGAAATAATAAAGGTGCGATATCATGACCAACCGTGGCAATTCTAGAATGTGAAGGGCGGATTAACAGGTCCGGATTGCAAAATTCTTCCCACTTTCAGCAACTTTCGTCGAGTTTTCCCTGAGTCAGCATACGCGTTTAAATGTCTTTTCTTTTTTTCTTTGCTTTTTTTAACGAAAAGAAATTTGAGCAATCGGCACGAACGTAAATTCTTGAATAAAAAGGATAGAGAACGAGTTTGCTTGATATTTTGAGATAAGTATAGGGAATACGTTTGATGCTCCTTAAGATATGCAGCTTGCGTATCCTGTGGTTACGATGGATATCTGATAGAGATACTAGATACGAGAGTGAGAAATTAAAGTAACGATGTGGCTGTTGATTGAAATTTGTTAGGTATCGAATTGGGGAACAGGAAACATTCGATTCTCTGAAACGGTGGAGTTGTGAATTGAAAGATGCTTTCTCTCAAGTATGTAGTTTCACGGGGGTATTCGATTCTCCAAATTCTGAAAGAAACGATTCTCTGAATTTAATTCTCCAAATTCTCTAATTTCGATTCTCCAAATTCTCCAAACTCCCTAAATTCAATTCTTTAAATTCTCTAGATTCGTTTCTCTAAATTCTCCAAACTCTCCAAATTCGATTCTCCGAAAAAGAAGTCGCGAATTGAAAAATATTGTCTCTCAGATAGTCTTAAAACACGCGTTCAAAATTTTTCGTGCACTTTATAAAGCGATCACTTTTCATTAACTTTCTTAATATTTGTAACTTGTCAATAATTCTTTCTGCAAAATACTCTTCGAGCCTCCGCTCGAATGGAAAATAGAGAAAGAATTGAACTTAAACTAAATTCTTATCGTCAGACCCAATTCGACCGAATGTTCAACATTTTCTCGAAATTTTCGCCGATGAATTGTGCAAAGTTTGTTTTTCCCATTTTCCTAATCTCATTTCCTACACGTTAAATAAAGAATACAACGCGAGTTATGAATATATTTGTAACTATGTTTAGAGAACGTAAATATACTTTTTAGCAAATGAGAGACGTACAAATTCTCTGAATTACATAATACTACATACATAGCGCAAATTTCAATGAAATAACTTTATCGATCAAATATTTACCACGATCAACGTGAACCTGGGTAAACGGACTATTTCGCGTACAATATCGTAGATCGTAATTCATCTGACAAACATAACGTATCGTTAATTAAGCCATTCATATGACTCGCTTGGATGTCGTAACGCGATTAATTGAATAATTACAAAAAGAGCAAAAGAAAAAGTGTTTTCAAATGGGAATCACATGTGAGGAGGCTTTTAATTTCCATTATTAAAATTTCCAATAAATTCATCAGACTCGCTTCTTGTTCTTCTTCTCCTCATTATCAATCAATCGTTCCTTATCAATTAGCCAACGAAGCTCTATTTTATTGTTTACATTCTTTTAAATCGCCCAGTCGATCCGTTGAACTAAATACGGCCCAATAGAAACGTATAAAGCTCGTGCAGAAAAGCACGTATGCAAAGAGTTCTCTAACGAATTTACTCGAACGAACGTCATTGCCGAGCGTCAAATAATGTATTGTCCCAATTTGGGAACATAGTGACGCACGATTTGTTTGAACTGTGGTTATACCTCTTAAATTTTGCGACGCGAATAGGAAAAGTCAAGTTTTCTCACTGAGAAACGCTCAGTTTGAATAACTGTGAAGTGTAAACATCGTTCGGTTTACCGGATAAATATGGTAAAATTGAAATTTTGCTAGTAAAAATATATTGTAGCAACTTGTGACGATTGTTGTTTCCAAAAATATTCGGACGCTACGTAAGCTTGTCTTTCCAGTGATATATGAGCCACTCGGAAACCAAAGTGACTAACTCCGCGAGATAAAATTTATTAAACATTTTTCATTTATGAAGAATTAACCGAAGAATATGAAGAATGCACTTTGATACTAAAATTGGAAAGAATATGAAAAATCATTTTAGCTTCTGAGTGGCTCACACTTCGGTTTATTACGAAAGGTTGATGTTTTCTTCGCCACGAAACGTCATTTATCGCATATTATAAATTTGTCAATTTTGTAGGTATCTTTAGGAATTCTTTAACGCAATTGCGTATGAAACATTGTAATACGAATTGGTCGAAATTATGTCCAATTACTGTGTTACACTAATATTCAGACTCTTAGTAAAAATGAGCATAACAATGTTCCTATTATTCATATTCGTACTAAAATACTATTTTGCTTGCAGGTGCTTAATGGTTGCTTTGACAGTGTTCGAATATTTTTCGGAGCAGTTGGATTTTCAGGATGAACAAAACGAACGGTACGGAGGGTGCAAATCAAGATAATAGAACAGAAGTATACGTGAATCATGCTTTGAGCGAATCCGGGGATAGTTTGAATCTAAGTAATTCGAACAATTCTCATAATCTGCATAATTCATATGGGAGCCATCAAGGGATACAAGGCTCTTCTGACTTCATTCGTAAGTATACACCAGCGTGGCTAATTAACACTCGATAAGCCATAATTCAATTCATCGATCGGATAATGAAACACTCCAGTTATTTTTCATCATTCAAGATTGAATCGCTAATTGCTGCAATTCTGTTCTTCTCTCTTCAGCGATAAATTATTACGATAAGTTACAAAAGAAAAAAAGAAAAAACCGAAGAATCTGCAATTTTTTTTCTCGAATTTTCGTAATTTCCGTAATTGTCGTGCATTTAACTTGTTCCCATTCTAACTTTGACAACGTGATCTTAATTAATGATTCCCGATCTGAAAACAAGATGACTCGTCAATTCTGTTTCGATGGTCATAGATCAACGATTGATTAATTTGTTTACAATCAGTGCGGAATTGTAGGTTTTCTTAAATGGACGACGAAAGAATGTTGAATAACTTTGTTTTTCACAGTGGTGGAGGAACCTAGTGATTATGGGATCCAGCACAAGGACAGTTTTGTAAATTCAATGTTACACTATGCCAGACGACGTTGCAGGTCGATTTGCACAAAGAAAACAATTCTCAAGAGGATACCAATTTTAAATTGGTTACCGAGGTATAATGGTCAAGATGCAATTGGCGATCTCGTTGCCGGTGTTACCGTAGGTCTTACAGTTATCCCGCAGTCGTTAGCCTATGCTAATGTAGCTGATTTACCACCTCAAGTTAGTGTTATCAAATAAGTATTTCTGCATAATCATTTTTCCTAACAGATACAAGCTGAAAGTGACATTTCATTAAGAAGAAATATTTTATTTTCACAGTATGGACTATATGGTAGCTTTTTGGGCTGCTTTCTTTATATCATATTTGGATCTTGTAAAGACATACCAATGGGACCCAGTGCCATCACTTCTCTGATCACATATCAAACAATTTCACATTTAAATGCACCACTGAAACATGCAATACTTCTTTCTTTCTTGGCTGGAGTAATAGAACTAGTAATGGGCATATTTGGTCTTGGTAAATGTCAAGAATCTTAATTGTCTGTTTGTAATATAAAATAGAAGAAGTGTTTCAAGGAAACTTAAGATATGTCTTATTGTTAAATATAATAACACCATTTTTGTTAAATCATATGTTTCAGGATTTTTAATTGATTTTGTGTCTGGACCAGTCAGCTCTGGGTTTACATCAGCAGTAGCATTGGTGATTGTCACTTCGCAGATAAAAGATATACTTGGTATACCTGCAAAAGGATCGCAATTTCTTGAAATGTGGAAAAGTATTGTCGAACGTGTGCACGAGACTTCAGCCTGGGATGCTGCACTTGGAGCATCTTGCATAGCACTTCTTTTATTTCTCAGGGTAAATAAATCGTTGTATTAGAGAATTATACATTGAAGAATATTGTTCAGTGTGTATTTTCTTAGCATTTCGTATAAAATCACTGCTTTGATATATATATATGTATTCATTTGTTTTTGCTTTTTTTTGCTTTACAGCTCCTATCAACATACAGTATAGGTCCGAAAGATGTCGAATTACAAAGTAAAAGATATCGCGTTATAAATAAACTAATTTGGTTAATTGGTACGTCACGAAATGCACTTTTAGTGATATTATGTGGCTTTTTGGGATATACTTTTAAGGAAGGATCTCCCTTCAAAGTGGTTGGTAAGAATAATAAAATCGAATTAATATTTTCATAATGAAAAATGTTAAAAGAAGAAATTGGGACAATAATTTGTTTATTTACTTATACAAGTACAATATATTCCTTACTGTATATTTAATGTATATTATTGTTAAATAAATTAATTTTTTTTTTCGCGTAGGATATATACCGGAAGGTATGCCAAGTGTACAGTTACCGCCATTCGGTTATACCAAAGATGATAATACAACAGTGACATTTATTGACATGGTTTCAAATTTGGGAAGTGGTATTCTTGTTTTACCACTTATTTCACTAATGGAAGATATTGCCATTTGCAAAGCCTTCTGTAAGTTAATAATATTTAATTTTATTTATTATAAATATATATTTAACGAAATATCGATATTATTTTGTTATACGCAAGAAAAGGAAAAGATTTCGTATTTATTTCAGCAACTGGAAAATCAGTTGATGCAACACAAGAATTAATAGCAATTGGAATATCAAACATTGGTAATTCTTTTGTTCAGGCTTTTCCTGGTACAGGATCTCTCAGTAGAAGCGCTGTAAACAATGCTTCTGGAGTTAGAACACCAATGGGAGGCATTTACACTGGTAAAATAATAATATATTGTTACACAATTCATGTTTTAATTATGATCTACGTATAAGATTAACAATTAATAATTTATAGGTTTTTTTTTATGAAAGTTCATCGTTTGTTTTAGGTACTTTAGTAATATTAGCCCTTTGTTACCTCACACCATACTTTAGCTACATCCCAAGGACAACATTAGCAGCAATTATCATAGCAGCAGTAATTAACGACTGAAAAATTTAATACTTTTTTAAACATTTTTTTTACAGAATCAGACTTAATACCCGGATTGGGAACGTTTATTGCGTGTTTAGTGTTACAATTAGAAATTGGTATTCTGTGTGGTATCGGAATAAATATTTTATTCATTTTATATCATGCAGCGCGGCCAAAAATATCTGTAGAAAAGCTTACCGTATGTATTTTCGTTAATAGCAATATTTTAAACAATAGTAATTTGAAAAATTTATAACTTTCTTTAGTTTTCTTTTTTATTGTTTAAAATTCATAAATCTTTCTAATATTATGCTGAATCTAACAATATTATATTTTTATGTTGCAGACTCGACACGGCATTCACTATCTCATGTTAACTCCAGATAGATGCTTAATATTTCCATCGGTAGATTATGTTCGAAACTTAGTAACGAAATACAGTCTACGAGCTGGAAATGTAGCAACCCCAGTTGTAATTGATTGTTCTCATATTTATGGAGCTGATTTTACTGCAGCTACAGTAATAGAAACTTTGACAAAAGATTTTGCATCGAGAGGTCAACCACTCTTTTTCTACAATCTAAAGCCCTCAGTATATGCCGTATTTGAGGGTGTTGCATCAAACGATTTTGTTGTGTACTATACTCAGGAGGCGCTGGACGACCTCCTAAAAGACAGAGGATACTTAAAGCAAATTAAATAAAACATTATTTATATGCATCGAATTATTTGATACATCTTGGATTACCATAATATTTTACTTTAATGGTATAATTGGTAGTCCTTTTCATCTTACGAAAGTTGTTAAACAACGTCTTTCTTAAATGTGTTATTATTGTTATAGATTTTACACGCATATGAAGTATAAGATAAATACTATTCAATTTATCTTTTCATTGATTTTCAACGTGCTACGTAAAGGATCATCGCATTTTATATTTAAAAATGCACTGTAATTAATGTAATATTTATATTAAATATGTTGCGGCACAGACACATTTTTAATAAATTATTTTTACGATATATTAAACAAAACAATTACTATTAATACTTATCGATCATTACTATCTATATGCAAAAAATATCAATGCAAAAGTAATAAAACTTGTTACT
>NW_017100255.1:548566-562762 GCF_001263275.1 Habropoda laboriosa | reverse complement strand
AGGGATAAGTGGTAGGAAAAGATTTTAAAAGCAGCAAACATACTTTAAATATTTTATTATTAAACCAAATAAGAATATAATCTTATTCATTTTCTTGAGAACGTAATCTTGCATTAGGATTAGTTACACGTATGGAAAGTTGCTGGGCACGTTCAACAATAGCTTTGCGTTTCTTACTGCTCACAGCATGAGCAATTTCAGCACAGAATTTTCTGTTCTGCATCATTAAAACTTCTAGTTCCTGTAAATTCCAAAAAACCAACTATGATTAACAAGAACAATCAAACACATTTGTGTCTATTTTATTTTGGGTATATGTATGTCACAGAATATTTTATAATATATTCCTCACAAGAAAATATATAAACATTCTTTAACATAATTAAAAGAAATGAGACATAATAAATATTTTCAAAAAATTTTGGAACATAGCAACGTGGTTTTCTATCAGTAACAGTTATGTTGATTAATGAAAAATATTAAAAGTTGACATTCCTTACCTTAACATTATGTACTAAAACTTTTCTGAAACCAGTTGGTAGCATGTGACGTGTTTTCTTGTTACTTCCATATCCAATATTGGGCATCAAATATTGTCCCTTAAAACGCCTACGAACTCTATTGTCAATACCTTTTGGTTTACGCCAATTTCTCTGAAAAATTGTTTTACTAGCATTATATTATATGTTAAATACTCCAATGCAATAATGTTGAAAAGGAACATTCTTAAATTTGTTACAGTTGATAAATAATGATAAACAATATAATAAATAACACACCTTTAGTTTACTGTATCTATCACTCTGGTGACGAATGAACTTCTTTGTTCTCTTCTTCACAATTGTAGGCCTATATACTGGTCGAATAGCCATTTTTGTAAGATATTAGAGGACTGAAATTAAAATCATAAATATAACGTAAATTAATTAATATTCAATTATGAAAACAAATTAATAACAACACTACACATTTTTGTCACATATTATTTTAATCATATATCTGTGACAGTATATTATTTTTTAAAAATATAATACATTCTATCACTCCTTATTCATTTACATTAAGCTAATATGTATATATTTTACTTTAAGTAAATGATTTTTATCAAGTTTCCGGATTTTCTATAGTTTCACGTACCGTTCCTCACTACACACCAAACGAAAAAGGTTATGTTAAACTCGGACTAACAATATGTTGCGTTAAAATTCGAAGCAGTTAACCACACCGCCACCTAGTAATACGCAAGAAGAAACTAAACACTTGTAACTCTATTGAGACTAGTCAGCTGATTACCTTCAATTTATATTGCATAAAGATAATTGTCTTAAATGTTATCTCGTAGAACGATTTTAGACTGAAATAGTGTTACACATTTTCTGTTTCAAACAAGAAAGAATATACAAAGCATATTATTTCTTTTTGGACAATATAAAATTAAATTTTCCATTTTATTTTGAAAAGAAAAGCATCAAAGGAATAGAATCAGTTTTAACATCTAAATATATCAATGAAAAATAATGAAACAAGATTTTCGATAAATTAGATTGTGTGCTATAGCAAGTAACCAATAATATGCAACTACTATTCATGATTCATACACATGAAAAACCAGGATATGTGTCACTGCGAAAAGTTACCAGATACAGTCTGCTACATCTTTCTGTCAAAGTAACGCGTTCTTCGATGTATCCGTGTAATGAGTGAAAAGAGTAAATGTGACGTAAAATGACTTTACCGGGGTTTTTCATTTAGGATATTCGAAAAAATGTAACATATGCAGGTAAAAAGTACCGATATGATAATGTTTCTGTACAATTTGACTTTTCTAGTGTATACGAAATGTAAAGTATTAATTATGTCCTCTAGAGATACCGTATCATATAAATCAACTGTAACATGTTTACCGTAATATGTTTCGCATAATTAACGGAAGTTATGACAATTCTTATTAGTTCATTTTCGTTATGATTTTAAATATTAATTCCCAGTGTCGAATATAAAACAAGTTATGTGCCTTGCGGCAATTGTATTGTACATTGATGCATAACCGAATATTTGTTGTATACACTTTGGATTAAATAAAATTTGGTCTTTAATTTGGTCTTACACTAATTTGATCTGTGATCTTATATTATATAGTTAAAAAAAAAAATAAATGTTAAAGTATTTCTCATGAATAAATGTGTCAAGTGTAGTCCCAATTTCATTCGACACACTTTTTTCATTGTTGCAGCAGTGACTTTATTATTTAAGAATAGAAATTTTGTAATTGAAATAGTTTAAATTTATCCTTATTTACAGCAATATAAAAAGATTCAATTGATTGGTATTATGGTTTAAAAAATGCCATCTGAGATTAATGTTAGAGATACAGCTTCTGAGAAAGACAATGAAGGTGATGAGTCTGAAGAGCAGTCTGTTACATTATTAACAGTTGACACAAGTGAAGGATCAACAACTACGGTAAAACATGTGGAAACCAATACCATAAGAAGTAATAATAAAAAAGTATTTATGTCTAGTGTTAAAAATAATTTTATAGAACAAGATGAAAATGCTTCTTTACCATTAGATGTAAATTGTACATCAAATGAAAATGGTTTGCAACAATCAGAACCATCTTCTTACGAAAGAGAAGTAATTGATAAAGTCAATGATATTGAAACTTTAAACTCTCATGAAGAACCAAATGTATGTTCTGAATCAAAATGTAATAAAGAAAGTGGAGTCTTGAAGACTGCTACTATAGCAACATCAGTAGGTGAAGATGATAATACTAGTAATGTTTCAAATAAATTAAATGATGAAATTGCACAAAACTCGAATCAAAGGCTTTCATCACTGTCTCATAAAAACTTAACCAGGAAACAGTGTTTCTTGGCAAATGTAGATAACAGCCCTGTGAAGGTAAACAGTTTTACAGAACAGCTACCATTATCTTCCAGAAACATGATTAGAAAAAAACAATTTTTTAGTAAAGATTTACAATCAAGTAGTACAGAATCTCAATATGAACAAAATACTGGAGACAGGCATAATAATAATGATGAAAATATATTTGGCACTAACAGAGACTCTACAAAGAATACTTGCAGTTTACCTTTAGAGGGTATAGCTTCTTGTAGTTCTGATGAGCAATCACAATTTCAGAGCACTTCAATAAGTGAAGCACACAGCAATGATATTGCTAATGCACATAAATCACTAAATTTAATGGAAAACAATAATAAGAATACTACTGAAAATTTCAGTAAATTAAATGAAGCTGGTAGTTCGCATATGTCTAGAAGTGTGCCAAAATCACAAAATACTTTGGCAGACTTAGTACATTGTAATGATATTACAAAAAAACCATTTAAACTGCCAATTTTAGAAAATTTACCTGAAACTGCCAGTGCTCAACAAACTGAATTGGAAGAAAATGCTGTAGCACTTTTGGAACCATCATCCACTAAGAAAAATCATTTAGATGAAGCCCAAGGCATAGAAATAGAACCCCGTTCTTCAAACAGTAGTGATGCAAGTAATTCTGATACAGAATCACAGCAAGCAGTTCTAGGTCATAATGGGACCAAAAAGGTGCAGTTGCTTTAACTATGTTAAAATTTGATAAAGATTTATCATTATATTAAATAACTCAGCTTTTTATTGTTATTTTCAGTGTTTAATGTTACTTATATATTTGATGTCTTCTCTTTTTTTTTAATCAAACTGATTTGGATTTTTACTATATTCAAATACATGTTTCCTTTGCACTGTTATGTATGCATGTGCAATGTAACTTTAACCCTTTGTCGGCGGGCCACAAAAGGCGGTGCCCAGATCATTTGAGACCCATACTAGTATTCCACTTTTATGCATTCCAAACTAAGTGTATTAACATTTTATTCAGCTATAGATAAATGTGTTATTGTTTTATTATTGTTTTTATATTTCATAATAGTAAAAAATGTAGTAGTTGTTGTAAAGTTTATAAATAAAGCAATATTTATTATTATTATTACATTGTATGCATGCAATCAGTTTCTTTTATTATATTTATAAAGTTTGTGCATTGAATCACTTTTATCCTCCTCTAAGCATGTCAATATACTAAAAACTACTTTTGCAGGTGTTTCTTTTTTGTTTATAACTTTATTGCTACAAACTGAACATGTAAATCATAGGTCTCAAATGATCCAGGTACTGCCAGTTAAGGGTTAATTTAAGAATTATCAATAGATTAATATTACACTCCTTCAAATTAATAATTTAAACTATAGTATCAACAATGTTAAAACTATAACTATTTTAGAACTAAAATTTATTACATATATCTTACTTTAGAGGCCATGTGATACAAATGGTATTGTAACAAAAGAAAGCGTGGAATATTATCACTTGTGGCGAAGTACAGAAGGCTTTTCATTTCCTGAAGGTTTATATGAGACGTTATATCCAAATCCTCCACCACTTCCACCACGGGTAACGCACAAACTTTTACATAGAAGTAATGCTTTACCAACTGGCCCACCAGAATTACCTAAAAGACATCCTCAAAAATATTCTGCACCCTTGCACCCTGAAGATTGTTTTGGATTTGAAATTGTAGATGTTGATGAAGCTTCTAATTCAAAGGTAATTTAATAAAATATATGTATGCACTGAAATCAATTGGTAAGCATATAATGTAATTTTAAAAAAATTACAATTTGCATCTTATTTTCTTGATATCTCTTACTTAGAGACTCTCAATGTGAATATTGATGTTCCATATAAAAGTTTTACAGTTTCTTATATTTGTATAATTCTTTTTTTATGTGTCGTTTTTTTTTTTTTTATTACAAATTACATCAAACCATTGTATCTCTAAATATCTAATTTAATATTTTAGTCTCGGAGGGCTGTTACAAAAAGTATAGCATTGTTAAGTTCACCAAGAGCACCTAGACCATTGGAAAGACCAGCATCCGGATTAGCAAATCAATTGGAATGTCCACCAACACCTACACATCGTCCAAAACCATTGCGTCCATTACCGATGTGCCAAACATCAAATGTACCATTATCTTCTGAAGAACCTTTACCTTTATGTAATGTTTAATAAATTTGTAATTTTACTATAGTAATATTTAATAATTTTACAACTTATTAAAAGAGATAAATTCATTAAATATACTATTATTGCAGCATGGGAGGCAAGAATTGACAGTCATGGTCGAGTATTCTACATAGATCATATTAATCGAACTACTACTTGGCAGAGGCCCAGTTTAACAACACGGAACACGGGCTGCGATCTTCGTAGGCAGCAATTAGATAGACGTTATCAGAGCGTTCGTCGAACTATTTCTCGGCCTGATAATATTGATCGAGAACCGACTAGTTTGCAGCATGTAAATGGAAATAACTTTGAAAATGTCGAACGACCGAATGAACGAACCGAAAGAAATGAATCTGAACCATTCGACATTAATACGAGTCCTCCAGTATTATTTTTAACAAGACCAGATTTCTTCACAGTATTACATAGTCATGCAGAAGCAGTGGAATTGTATAATCGTAATCCCAGTTTAAAGCATATGATTAGCAAAATCAGAAGAGATACAGCAATTTTTCCGAGATATGAGCATAATAGAGATTTAGTTGCGCTAATAAATTTCTTTGCTGATTCAAGCAAGGAACTTCCAAGAGGTTACGAATCGAAACTTGATAGAACAGGAAAAGTAAATATGTTACGATTTATATTATTTGTACTATTTCAAATTTGCCTTCCAAGCGTGGTGGAAGCGTATTTAAATATGATTTGTATATAATTTCAGAGATTTTTCATTTGTCACGCTAGAAAAGCAACATCTTTCATTGATCCAAGATTACCTACTGAACCAGCACACACACGAACATTATTAGACGAAGCACCTGTACCGCCACCCAGACCACAACAGTCAGCTATTACAACTACACCTGATATACCCGTAGCTTATAACGACAAAGTTGTTGCATTTTTACGTCAACCAAATATAATGGATATCTTAAAAGAAAGACATTCGGCATTAGGACAAAATATTGCGCTTCGAGAGAAAGTAAATACAATACGTATTGAAGGCACAATTGCTTTACAACGATTGGGACATGATGTACCTCTAGCATTATTATTAAGGTATGAAATAGTATGTTTTTTTAATGCAGTTTGGGATTGAATGACATCAACATATTGCATTTATTTTTATAGCTTATTTGAACAAGAAATTATGTCATATGTACCTGGAAACGTGGGCAGATCTCCACTAGGTAGTCCTCATGCTTCGCCTGGCTTAACGAGAGCTTCTGCTAGAGCTCCAGCTCCGTACAGGAGAGATTTTGAAGCTAAACTTAGAACGTTTTACAGGAAGCTAGAAAGTAAAGGATATGGACAAGGTCCAGGAAAGTTAAAGTAAGTTTATCCTAATATAATAAATGTAATAATAATACGAATTATATTCTTCCTCATTTTTTCTATATCTTACTTAGATTACATATTAGAAGAGAGCACTTTTTGGAAGACGCTTTTACTCGCATTATGGCTGCTTCAAAGAAAGACTTGCAAAAGAATAAGTTAGTAATTATGTTTGACGAGGAAGAAGGTGTAGACTATGGTGGACCATCTCGTGAATTTTTCTTTCATCTGTCGCGTGAGCTTTTTAATCCTTATTATGGGTTGTTCGAGTATTCTGCTAACGACACTTATACCGTACAAGTATCGCCAATGTCAGCTTTCGTAGATAATTACCACGATTGGTTCAGGTTTTCGGGCAGAGTCTTGGGTTTAGCTTTAGTCCACCAATACCTGCTTGACGCCTTTTTCACAAGACCATTTTATAAAGCTCTCTTAAGAATACCAGCAAGTCTCAGCGATTTAGAGAGTTTAGATCAGGAATTCCACCAAAGTTTAATGTGGATCAAAGAAAGAGATATAAGTATCGAACCGCTAGAATTGACTTTTTCAGTCACGGAAGAACTCTTGGGACGAGTAGCTGAACGTGAATTAAAACCAGGAGGTAGAAATATTGCAGTTACCGAAAAAAATAAAAAAGAATATCTTGAAAGAGTTGTACGTTGGAGACTTGAACGCGGTATTGCCGAACAAACGGAATCTTTGGTTCGTGGATTTTATGAAGTTGTGGATCCACGATTAGTATCGGTCTTTGATGCACGAGAATTGGAATTAGTAATAGCTGGAGCAGCTGAAATTGATCTTAACGATTGGAGAACGCATACAGAATACAGAAGTGGTTATCACGATGCTCATCCAGTGGTAGAATGGTTTTGGAGCAGTATAAGTCGATTTACTAACGAACAACGATTAAGGTTACTACAATTTGTTACTGGTACATCAAGCATTCCATATGAAGGATTTGCGGCTTTACGTGGATCAACAGGACCACGAAAATTTTGCATTGAAAAATGGGGAAGGCCAAATAGTTTACCCAGGTATGCAAACTTTTGTTCTAATATGAATGTTCTTACTAACAAAATAACTATAATTTCTGTGATATTTATATGGTATTTTTATCATTATCTTCTAAAATTATTAATAGTTTATCCGATGATGCTGTTTTTCAAACTAAATATATTTTCAGAGCTCATACATGCTTTAATCGCTTGGACCTTCCACCATATCCTACGCCCGAAATTTTATATGAAAAGCTTTTATTGGCTGTAGAAGAAACAAATACTTTTGGAATAGAATAAAACAAATTTGCTATGATTACAGCAGATACATGACGATATAACGAGAATATTAAGCTTCAAATTATTCGAATGAAGCGTCATTACGGATTTAAAGCTATATTGGTGATGTATTCTATTACACAGAAACTCTTGATTGGATTTTTAAGATCACTACAATCAAAACTGTATCAAAATGTAAATATCTAAGAGAAGAACAGTTGCGCATATTTTGAAAATTTTAAATATTGTACACATGTTGCTGTAATCTATTTATATTGAAACTGAATAACAATTCGCGCAGTAAATTTCTTGTACAAAAATAAGAGATTTAATACAGAACGTAAAAATACTTCGATATGAATTCATGCAATTAATTTTGTTTAAACTTTGATAGTTCTAGAAATTGTTGAAAGAACATTATAGATATAGTAAAAAAAAACTAAATGTGAAATTGATGCAGAAGTAGGTAACTTATTTAACATAATTTATATAAAAGCTTCTTTTCTTTACATTTTACAAAAACATTCTTACAAGTTTTTTATGGAAATTGAAAAACAAGTATCGCATTTTAATAAAATATACAGGGTGAGTCAATAACAACTGCCATCTGAAACAACTTATTATTTATTGACTTCAGCAAAAAACCTTTTTTATCAAGTATGTTGTATTCGATGGGACTCGTCGAACAGACACATTTTATAGTTTTTGTGTTGAGTTTGATGAGTTTTTCAAATAGCACCGCGTATTTTTAATAATACTGTGTTGTAGCTGATAAAAAGACTAATTCAGTAATCTATTTTTCAGTTATACGTTTCAGTGACATTTTTTACTAAAATCAATAAATAACGAGTTATTTCAGATGGCCGTTGTTATTGACTCACCCTATATAGTGCAGCTATATTGCTAATTTATTCTGTTGTCTACTTAGTTCATAGGTATGATAATGATTTCTAGTCTATATTTTTAAATATTAAATTTGCAACTATTTTTCTAATATTTTGAGACATTCCATGTCAATTTATTTAATACTATTGTAATCAATTTACGATGTTATACAAAAGAACTAAAAGAATGTTTATAAAACGAAGAATTTTTACTGCATATTGAGAGATACTTTCTCACAAAATATCAAGAAGTGTTATAAACATTCTTTCAACGTGCTTTATGTAATTTACCTTCAGGCCAAGTAAAATTTAATGAAGTATTTGTAAAATGTCCAGAAAATCGGTGAATGAATAGACAATGAAAATACGAATAGTATATGAGGAAGGCAAAGTCAGTGAAAGTAATAATAATGATAAATTATCGTTCAATTTTTGATTTTGCATTTAGTATTAATATAAACACTTTACATAATTGTATTTGATGTGTAGAATATTGTTTGTAATTTCGTTTATTTAATTCTCTAAAACCAATTTTAGATAAAAATATGGTAAAGAAATATTGTAATGTTACTTGAACTGTTACTTGATTGGTGTATACGTAGATGCTCCTATGCTTCAAGATTTACACTACCTCTTGAACTTTAATCTCGCTTCTGCGGCTTTCGCATAAAAAAAATTTTCGTCTTTTAATCGTTCAGTCGTTCCTCGTCTTTAAAAAAACGAACATGCATGAAATATAAAACGTTTACATGTTTCCGCAATGTGTGAAAGATAAAAAAAATAATATAACTTTGTTTATACTATTCTTAAATTCTGATAAAACATTGCACGAGAAATATAATTTAATGAATTTATTTGTTGTCTAATAGAATTCGAAACAAAGTATTAAATATGTAAACATTGGCAAATTTGACGATTATTAAATATAAAATATGAAACCATCTTTACAATATACTATATTACTTAACAAAATTTCACTTTTGTGATTAATTTTGTGTGGTGATAGCGGTGACGATGTCGATAAATAACAATAATAACTTTAATGTAGTAATAATAGTAACAATATTTATTAAATGGAAATACTAATATTATGTGATTGTTGAAAATAAGTTGCACTTTATATTATCTGTAAACTAGTCATATAGCATAGCAAACTATAAACTATTTAGTATGTACTGTACAAGATACAGGCATTGTAATCTTAGATAACACATTTACAAGAACCATGACTGTGTGAGAGCATTCTTTACTTTATTGTTAAAGAAAATAAAATGTGCCTCTTTTGTTATGTTACATTAAACATCGTTGTTTTTCACTAATATTTGCCAAACTTTTTTTATGTAAAAATAAAAGTTACAATATGATGTTTCTTAATTAATAAAATAATTATAATCCTATATTAAATTACATATTTGAGAAATATGAAACTTTTGAAGACCGGTGTCTTCCGAAAAATCTAATTCAGTCGTGGTATGTTATACAATTTTCTAAAAATATGTACCGGAAACATGTATGATTACATCTTTACATTTGATGACTTGAAGTTAGAAATTATATACCAGGTTAAGTATTAAATTTTGTCATATCTCAACTTTTTTAATCGTATTTGAATTTAAAAAATAATTGATCCTTGACAATTTTATTACCTGAATAAGAGATTTAAAAAAGAAAGCCGAATGATAACATTTTTAGCAGTTTCGTACGTATTCTCATCATTGCGTAATAAGTACAAAGAAAACGCATTTTTACCTAATATGTTCATTGAAGTTTTACATTCAACGTATTATCAATTCGATGTTTTACTTTGCAAAACGTTTATTGTTTTATAAAAATATATACAATATTCTAAAGATATTTTCATCAAAAGGTTTTACGACAAATGTTGCAGTATATGCATACGCATAGTGCAAAATCTGTTTAAATCAATAAACGTCAGGTTATGAAGGTCACGGCAGGATATAAGAACAAAAATAATGAGGGTAAAGAAAGACAGGACCGTACTTGAGTAAAAAAAAAATCGATTAAAAATCACTAAACTGCAAATGTTTTTAAAAACTAACTGTAGTATATTTATTACACATTACAATTTATGATCTGGATTATATATTCGGATAACAGAGAAATGATACATAAATTGACGCTTAAATATTTGTTCCTTTTTGAATAAAGATATTCAAATTTTTGCGACTAAAAATTACTTCTATTTACAAAAACTGCATTATTTAACATTATTTAACAGTTCTATGCAATATTAGAATTTTAGTAATCCCAATATAGTGTTAATAATAAACAAACTGTTTCGTTTATAAAATATGTAACTTTATTTATTACATATAGTGCGGTAATATAATAGTAACATATTAAGTGTTTCCACGATTTGAATAACTATTATACTGAAATCATTTTCAAAATATTTTATTCATAAACTGTAAAATTAGAGAATTTGTACTTCAAAATTGATAAATTTAAATTGCTTTTCGAAATTGTAATAATAGAAAAGTTAAAGTTTTCATATTCCACGCTAATGAATATCAAATGAAATTTGTACTAACCGAAAATGTTACTTCATGAACTAAGTACAAATTGCCACCTAGTAGAGAAATCGGAAATTAATTTTTAACAACATCGGAATTTAAATATTAAATTCAAATGTTATTCTTTTATTTTATACAAAATACTTTGGTGAAGAATTACTCAATACAATTACTCATAGCAATGTTCGCATAAAAATGACTTCCTATTATTATGCTGTTTTTAAGAAACCAAAAATTGATAAAGTATATTGTCGCTACAAAGAACAGTGTACTTGTAAACTTACATACGAATAAATGACATAAAGCAATACTTTAAAAAAAAGGTACTTATAAAGTAAATTTAAGATCTTTTATAAGTAAAAAAATGAGCTGAAATATTATGTTCAACTTTAATATATACTGTTTGTAACTATGTGCCAAAGGTTATTGACGGGTTTTGATTCATTCTCAGAGGAAAATTTTGATATCGTACATATTACCAAAAAAGTGATTTAAAAGAAAGTGGTGTAAGAAGCGACGCCCACGCAGGTTACAGCCCTGACAACGTATGATATCCGCCGACAAGGCTGTTTCGAATGCGCAAACAGACAAGTCGTACAGCGCGCGCGCACGTTTAGTTCGACGCGTTTGCGTTAAACTTTGTCTAGACTTCTCATCGATTGCTTTTTAGAGAACCAAGTATAATCAAAAAACCACTTCCGAACAAAGTCTAGAGTAGTAATGTATTAGAAATCTATACTGCTGTGTGTAACCTGTCGTCCATGTTCCTTCTGCGGTCTAATACAAGTACAATCGTTGATTCTCACCTTTGCACACGCAAATCAGCCCACCCGCAAAATCATCGAGCAACGGCAGCCATCTTTAGTGGCTCCGAAACGGGCTGTGGTTTGTAACAGAGAGACGGTAGTAGTTCTTCATGCGGTTCACGCGACCATCTCGTTGCCTATGCACCCTACGAGAGATCGGAAATCATTTTTAAGCGTGGCTAATCTGAAGAACTAGGGAACTCGTGTCACGAATCCAAGCTACCGAAATATGGCAATGGAGACGCCGAGGGAGCGTGAGATTGCCGCGGAGGACAGTATTAAGGTAGTCTGCAGGTTTCGACCTTTGAACGACTCAGAGGAAAAGGCTGGCTCTAAGTTTGTCGTGAAATTTCCCTCTGGAGTCGAGGAAAATTGCATCTCGATCGGGGTATGTATTTTATGCACGTCATCGTCTTTTTTAGTTATCATGCTAGTCAATCGTGTTCAGGCTTACGTGTGATGTCACCATGCACAGCTGACAGCTGCTTTCGGTCCTTTTCTCTGTCCAGTATCCTATCCATATACCGCATCCTATGCATTCAACATCGATTGCAGAATTTTTCAGGCAACATATAACGATTCACTTTTGTTATTTTCGGCGAAATCGATTTCATTCCACCTCCCTATCGGTGCTCCGTTTCAGTGAATGATTTCTTCGCGTTGTCGCATCTATTTAAACAACCGATTAAACCTTAATTTCGAAATAGATGCAGTCCTGTATTATCGACGGACAAACTTCTTTTTTAAATTGTAACGATAATCAATCATCACATTAACAAAGTTTATACTCTGCATTAGAAAATTATCACTGTTCGTTTGAGTTCCGTCATTCGAATAAATGTAATTTCTCAATTTTGCGATATATCTAAATTGTGTTTGTATTTCCTAAATTTGAATCTAACTAACGATCGTCATGTTAGATTTGATCTAACAAATATCACGTTTCTTACAATCTACTATACTTCTACAAAACGTTTGCATCACTTTGATTCTTTAGTTTCTTACACTGTACCTTTGCAAAAATATATAACAAGTAAATGGAACATGTTTTGTATACCACTATATTTGTACAATTTTATCAATAATATCAAAAAATAAATTATTTTGCACTTTATAGAAAGACATAGATAAAGTATAGAGAGATTATTATCAATGACAGTGATTAGATTTTTTCTAATTGATAGTGTCAATATTTTTAAAACCTTTTATTGTCAAAAACCTGGATTTGTTGTTTTTATATGAATAAGAAATTTTTTGTAAAAAACTGTATTTTTGTAATTATCCATGATTTGTTTGTATGGTTATTGATCACATTCATAATTGTTTGTATGATAATTGAAATTATTTAAAAATGTTACAATTTGAAATTGTTTGTAATATATCTACTTTTAAATAGACACTATGTCCAGGAATATACCATTTCATATGAAAACCTCTTGATCTTCTTGGTGCTGAGTAAAGATATCGCTATTGTTTCAAGGGGCTCATGAAACAAAGCTTTATTGAGTGCAATTGTCTCCCTTTTCCCTATATTCTTTCATACCTCAAAGAGATTTAGAAATGTGTATGCTATATATATCCTTTGCTATATAATGTTCACTGTGTTCTACACTAATTGTTCAAGAAATATAACATAAAAATAAAGTTTCATCAAAATTAAGAGATAGTTATTATATTCAGAACTAATAAATGTCTTATATCGTTAATTTCTGAGATTAATATTGTATTATATTATATAAATATATTCTTTAATTTAACATTATTATATTCTTTTAGGGGAAAGTATACCTTTTTGACAAAGTATTTAAACCAAATGCTACTCAAGACAAAGTATACAATGAAGCAGCTAGATCAATTGTCACAGATGTATTGGCAGGATACAACGGCACTATTTTTGCATATGGTCAAACATCTTCAGGTAAATTATAAATGTGTATTACATAAAACATATTAATAACTTATTAATTATTAAACCCTCGCCATTCAAAGCCAGAATATTTATGGCAAAGACGTTTCACCGTTGCGATATTATACGCGAATCAACGATAAGTCAACCGTTTAATGTTATATAGTCGAACTTATCTGATCGTGATTGTACTATATGTAAAATTACACTGTTTTTGTAAGATTTATTTATTGTTTATATGAAAAATAATTGCCAGACGTTCGATATCTTGTCGCTAGCGTGAATGCGCCAGTCTTTCAACAAACTCACAGTGAAAGTTTCCCATAGCAGAAGTTGTATTTTTTACATATTTATTTAATTTGTGTTTTTGCACATTA
>NW_017100255.1:545527-548440 GCF_001263275.1 Habropoda laboriosa | reverse complement strand
GCATTACAGTTATTTTTAAAACAAAAGAATCCATTGTTTTCTGCAGAAACAAATTTAAACATTTGGTTAATAAAGTATTCATACATAAATAGGTAAAACGCACACTATGGAAGGTGTTATTGGAGATCCAAATAAACAGGGTATTATTCCCAGAATTGTTAATGATATTTTCAATCATATTTATGGTATGGAAGAAAATTTGGAATTTCATATCAAAGTATCATATTTTGAAATTTACATGGATAAAATCAGAGATCTTCTGGATGGTAAGAATCTTAGTTTACTTTGTTTATATACTTACCATAGTATATTTTACGATAAATAATTATAATTCAATTCTTTGCATTTTCAGTGTCCAAGGTAAATTTAAGTGTACATGAAGACAAAAACCGAGTTCCATTTGTGAAAGGTGCAACAGAGCGCTTTGTATCTAGTCCTGAAGAAGTGTTTGAAGTTATAGAGGAAGGAAAATCGAATAGGCATATTGCTGTGACTAATATGAATGAGCACAGCTCACGTTCCCATTCTGTATTCTTAATAAATGTGAAACAAGAAAATCTAGAAAATCAAAAAAAACTTTCTGGAAAATTATATCTTGTGGATTTGGCTGGATCAGAAAAAGTGAGCTACATTTATTTCATTAAATTTTTTGAATCATTTTACTTTTACTTTTTAATACTGTATATACTTTTAATTTTTCATTATGTTTCAGGTTTCTAAAACAGGAGCAGAAGGCACTGTGCTTGATGAAGCAAAAAATATTAATAAATCTCTATCAGCGCTTGGCAATGTAATTTCAGCTTTAGCTGACGGAAATAAAACTCACATTCCTTATCGTGATTCAAAGTTGACTAGAATTTTACAAGAATCTCTTGGTGGTAATGCTAGAACTACAATTATTATTTGTTGTTCGCCGGCTAGTTTCAATGAATCTGAAACAAAATCAACCTTGGATTTCGGTAATTTCTAAAGTTTTAATTCTTCCTTAACGATGTGTATGCGGTTCTTTGTCATTTTATTTATTTCATCAGGTAAACGTGCTAAAACTATAAAGAATGTCGTATGCGTTAATGAGGAATTAACGGCTGAAGAGTGGAAGCGTCGTTATGAGAAAGAGAAAGAAAAGGCAGCTAGATTGAAAGGAAAAGTTGAAAAACTGGAGGCGGAATTATCGCGTTGGCGGCAAGGTGAAACAGTTAAACCCGAAGAACAAGTTAATTTGGTTGAAGGAATAGATGTTACAACGCCAATTAATTTGTCTATTGAAGGTATAAATATAAATTGTATCAAAATAAAAATATTGTATTAAGCATTATACAAACAATAATATTTATTTAGGTAAACTTGATGATGGTCCAATGCCAGCCACTCCTGGTGGCAGTTTGATGGCTGGTTCTTTATCTAATGAAGAAAGACAAAAACTTGAAGAGGAACGTGAAAGACTTTACCAACAATTAGATGATAAAGATGAAGAAATTAATCAGCAATCGCAATATGTTGAGAACTTGAAAGAACAAATAGACGAACAAGCAGAATTAATTGCCACTGCAAGACGCGAATATGAACTACTTCAACAGGAAATGAACCGAATACAACAAGAACATGAAAACGCTAAGGACGAAGTCAAGGAAGTTTTACAAGCACTGGAAGAGCTGGCAGTTAATTATGATCAGAAATCTCAAGAGGTATCTTTGTGTTTTTTATATCGTTTTTAGTGAAAAATATAAGAAAGTTATGCATATTTCTATTTGCAGGTTGAGGTGAAGAATAAAGAACAAGAAAGGTTGGCAGAAGAACTTTTAGAAAAACAAACAACATTGAACAATACTGCTATAGAATTACAACAATTGCGAGATATGTCCACTCATCAGAAGAAACGTATTGCAGAAATGTTAGCAAATTTCTTAAAAGATTTGGGCGAAATTGGAGTTGCTATTGGTGGCGACGAAAATCTGAATGTAAGATCTAATTTATTAAATCATTTGAAATATATTTGCAGTGCTGCTATATAAAATATCAAAAATTTGGTACTATTTAGGTTGTACCTATGGAAAGTAATGGTAAACTTGAAGAAGAATTTACAGTGGCAAGGCTTTTCATTAGCAAAATGAAATCAGAGGTGAAGAATTTAGTACAACGTTGCCAAGGATTAGAAAGTTTCCAAGTAGACTGTAACAAGAAAGTAAGCGTTCGATTTCGTACTTTTTGAATTCATTATATTTAATTTATACATTGTAATGCTTATTCATACATTTTATTTTAGGTTGCAGAATATGAAAAGGATCTAGCTGAATGTCGTCTATTAATTTCTCAACTTGAAGCTCGTATGCAAACATTGACGGAATCAATGAAAGTAGCAGAAACACGTAAACGCGCTTTGGAAGAAGATGTTGATGCTTTGCGCGAGGAATGTGCCAAGTTGAAGGCTGCAGAACAAGTACAGGCAGTTACAAATAAAGAAAAAGCAGAAGAGAAAGAAGCAGCAACAAAGATGAGAGTGGCACTGGAAGAACAAATGGATCAGTTGCGAGATGCTCATCAGAAACAAGTAATATTACAGATATATTAAGACATTATACATTATATATTGTTATATATTATTAATTGATTGAATTCGTTAATTGAATATTATGATAGGTCGCTGCACTTAGGGACGAGTTGTCTGAAAAGCAAGAATTGATCAGTGAACTTAAACATTTGAATCAAAAGTTCACATTAGCTTATCAACAAATGCAAGCCGATTATGAACGATTGAAGATAAAAGAAGCAAATAAATCTGTTAAATTACAAGAATTAATGTTACTTAATGAACGCCGTACACAAGTATGTATAAATTTAATAATAAAAAAAAAGGAGCATTTACAAATTAAAATCTTAACGATCATTAATCTACTTTTTATAGGCTCGAAAAGA
>NW_017100255.1:539742-545363 GCF_001263275.1 Habropoda laboriosa | reverse complement strand
AAGACCTTAAAGGTCTGGAAGAAACAGTAGCCAAAGAACTTCAAACATTGCACAATCTGCGCAAATTGTTCGTTCAAGATCTTCAGACTAGAATTAAGAAAAGCTTGAATGCGGAAGATAATGATGACGATGGTGGATCGCTTACGCAAAAACAAAAGATTTCCTTCCTTGAGTCTAATTTGGATCAATTGACGAAGGTACGCAATCATAAATCTCACCATGAGAAACCTTTTATTTTGTAAAGTTCAGTATAAATTGAATTTATGTTCTCCAATAGGTTCATAAGCAACTTGTGAGGGATAATGCTGATCTCCGATGCGAAATGCCCAAACTTGAAAAAAGATTACGAGTGACGATGGAGCGTGTAAAAGCTCTTGAAACAGCATTGCGAACTGCCAAAGAATGTGCAATGCGAGATCGTAAACGCTATCAGTATGAGGTAGATAGAATCAAAGAAGCTGTTAGACAGAAGAATTTTGTCCGTCGTGGAGCCAGTGCACAGATCGCTAAACCAATTAGAGCTGGTCAATACCATTTAACCGGTGTTAATGCTATTAGAACAGGAAATCGTGGTAAGTTTTATATATAAATTCTATTTTATCTCTTGTGGTTTTATATACAATTTTTTTTTAGATGCAAATAATTAAACATCTACATTCTTATTGTAAAATCGTGGGTTTGTTCGATTTTGTACAAAAGGAATCGGTCAGGAATGCTCAACAGTTTGGAGTAAGTGGGTTGTTTGATATATTTAAATCTACATCCATTTTAAAGTTATTTTAAATGATACGCAAAATTAGTTCAGTTTCGTACAAAAATATTTGTGAATATAAAAGTTATTGAAAAAACGAACAAACCTTGCGAAAATTTTTATTTTTTTAATAAAATGGGTATGGGCATGGGTGTTAGTTGTTAAAAACTTAAATTTTAGTTAATGTTTTCATTGATATATTTTTGATATTTGTTTATGTTTTTCATGTTTTTATACAGATATGGGTAACGACGTACAGTGATCGTGAGCATAATGCCAAACTCTTCACTTTTACAGAAAACCTCGAGAACGCTTTCACTCAAGGGACTCTATTTTCTACTGGATGCCCATAAATGTTACAATTATATAGTAAGGGTAATAGACGTAATATATCCGCAAGGAGCACCGCCAGTTCTTTTTATTTGTCTCGAAACAAGCATGTGCTTAGGTATATTGAAATAAGTGCATTAAGTTATAAAATTAGTGCTGCATGTCCTATCGATTTGTAAATAGTTAATTTTTATAAATTATTTAACTTAATATTATGCACGATAAATAAAGGTGAATGTCTATCAAATAATCATGCAAAGGCCTCTCGTAAACAATGTTTCAATATTTATTTTTATCGAAATTTTGTATACTGTATCCTGTATTTATAAAAAGATAAACGAATTCCATTTAATATAACATAGGAAATAAATTCCTGAAATTGACTCTAATATGATTTGATCAACTTGTCTATAGTAGCTTTATCTAATCTGCTATCGACGTTAAAATTACTGAACAAACGAGGCAGACTACTATTTAAGATTTGGTAGGTATCGCTGACATTAAATGCGATTGGACATGCGGCTTTGAGAAAATTGTAGGAATGATCGTGGCTTATAAGTATTTATAATTGTAAGAATGCTCTCCATTGCTATTAATAAATTCGTGACAACAGATTTTTTCGGACCTTTTCAGAGAGGGCTCGCTTAACCAAGAGTTAAGTTTGTTAGCTACTCTAAATATTACTGAGGTCCAAGAACCAATGACTTTATGAGAAAACGTTTTCGACAGAACAATTTCATCTCTATTTTCGTTCACATTTATTTTGTTAACTATAGCCCAGTTTTCATTGCATCAATCTTTATATAATCATCTAATTTAAATTAATTTATTATTGCTTATTTTTGTTTATATCAGAGGCTTTTATACTACATTTAAAATTTGCAGACCAACGAAATATGGTCTGTAGGAAAGTCTTTTATTTAGATAAACGTGTTAGTTTACGATTCTTCGTGTTGAGCTTATGCTCGCCAGTTACCTAGATGTATATCATACGTCTAATCGTGAGCTATTGCACAGGTCTGCTTAAGTTCCTAAAACCTGTTGCAGGCCACCGAAAATTCGCTCACACCTGTCTCTTTTTGTCTTTTCTTTTTCTTCTGTGTAGCCGTTGAATATAACGTATACACTTGCATTTTTTAGTAAACTCTATACTTAATCATATTTGTCAGTAATTAATGCTTTTCAATGCGTACTTTTTACGTACTTTTTTGTAACTATTTTATTTATGGTTCTCTTAGAAATGTACGAGCCACACGTACTTGATGTATTGTCTAGAGCAGGAGAATTCTAAACATTATTAATTTAAGACATAGGTTTCTGTAAACTGTGCGCAACAAAATACCTGCTTGTGATACACTGGAATCTTGTTACGCGCAGATTTTTTATGGTATGTAGGCAAAAAAGATTAACATTTTTTTTAAGAATCATTATCTCTCGTTGTTGTGGACAGCAATGAAAGAAATCACGTTTCCATGTGAGATCATTTTTGTCATCTTCCGTTTTTTAGCTTTTGTGATATTGAGGGTGAAATTGTGTTTGCTAATGTGCAAAGACAAGTGCGTGGTGCATAATGAGTGCAATTATTATTGAAATATTCTTGTCAAATGTATGTAAATATAATCGTAACCCGTTACATTAATTTGGCAAATCAACAAAATAATCTTTGCAAATTGTTCTACTTGTAAAAGGCTACAAGTATATGTATTTATCGCAAAATACACTTAATATAACTATTTCAAAAGTCTAAACAATTTTCAAAATATTGTCATACAATAATGTATTTTTCATTCTACTCTGCAAATAAGGTATTTGTATATCTGCTGAATTTTGGATCATGATTCAATAATTGTTTTTTAAACTATTGAATCATGCAGTAAAATATCAGTCTAAAATATCAATTCTTTAATTGTGAGTCTTTGGCATCAGCCACTTTTCCTTACTAAATAACGTTTATTTTTGTAGAGTATTGTAAATGCATTATACTTATTGAAAAGTTCACATTATGATTAAAAAGCAATTAAAAATGATGATAGTTATTTGAATACATGAATCAGCCTGTTAATATTAACATAATTTAAATTAATTTTTCACTTCGGAATTCCTATGATTTGTTTTTATAATTGAAACAGGTAATGGAGTTTGAAAAAATTTAATGAATTATATTGCATAAAAGACTTCGAAAATAAGATGTTTATCGGAAAAGTCCTTTTTAATCGGAAATTCCTGATAGATGCATGAGAAAAAATAGAATGAAAACCAGAGTTATTATTATTTTCATAATACGTCAAACATGTTTAAAATTATAATAAAAGAAGTAGTTCACTCATAATGATATATTCACACAGGAAAACAAGGATCACTGTTAATGAGGAGGTTGCTCTATAATCGCTACCGTTTTTTGTAAACTGTACGAAGTATGCGAATGTGAAGGAAATAAATGAGTTGACAGATGTAGATATTCGTTTCATTGTGTTAGAAACATACCGAGAAATGTACAGAAAAAAATGCGACAACTCATGTAGTTGTATTACGTGCTTTGCTACACAATGCTTTATTTTTGAAATTATTGTATATTCCTTATGTGTGCTTATTTAACTAAGGTCCACATGATACGAAATTACTTTTAAAAAAAATCTATACTGATGCTTGATGGTGCATAGCAAATCTTATAGATATCAAAGTAGGTTTACTATAAAAATGCAATGCGAATAATAAATTCCTTTTCATTGCATGTCTTGTGTACACGTTATGACATTCTTTAAAGTCCTTGATCAAGTTCAGGTCTACCTCATCTGAAGCAGAAAATAAATAAAGTAGAAATTCCAAGTTTTTCTAGAAATAGATGGTAGTTTAATTTGTATGCAGAATTAAAGAGGCTGTAATTCCAAGGTACTATAGATTGTGATACAAGCCAACATACACTCTTCATTTAATTGAAATTATTTTTAAGGAATTTTATATTATTGTTCTTATCATTATTACTGGTTAATAATACGAAGATACTTGCATTAAAAACGTAAAGTATATGCATTAACTTTTCAATAAAATACCACTTAAATAATAATTCTTGGATAGCATATTTATTCAATAATAAAATACTCTATATTACATACATATTTGCATTTACCTTATATTTAAATAATGAACATCCAACTGTCCTTATTGATTTTATAAAACTATAGCATTACATTTTAGTTCAAATAACAATAAAATATTAATTTAAATGTTCTCCATTATTTAATTTACTTGCTTATGGTACTTTTTTAAAGATGAATGCTATAAACTGGTCATGCTATGAACAACAATGTTTAGCAAGTACATTATCGTTAACAGATGTACGAAAAAAATTATTTCCCACGAAGAGTGAAATAGATCGTGGACCAGTATTAAGTGAAGACAAATATACACCAAAAACATTAGAAGGCAATTGGTTCGAGCATAGAGCAGTTTATATACCCCAATCTGATGATTGGAGAAGTTTATACGAAATAGATTATAAATCTCATGTTAATAAAACTTGGGAAATAAATCAAAATACAAAATGGAATAATAAATTTAATCTTGAGGTATATAATGATGTCCAAAAATCATAGTTTGCAGTAAATAATAAATAAAAAATGAATGATGTGTAATCATATGTATTAGCTATAAATGAATATAATACAATTATTTTAATATTATATTGATGTTTTATAAAATGTATATTTTTTGTATTTGGAGACAGAGGAAATGGATTCCTGAACAGGATCTTATGAAAAGTTTTGGTACATTAACACAATTTGGACTAAGAGATATATTGAAAGAAGAGATATACAAGAACTCAAAGGAAGGAATAGCGAAATGTCAATGGTGGAGTACTTATAGAGAAGAAATTGGACTTTTAAAACCAGTAAATTTTGAACGAAATATTCAGTAAGTTATTATTTAAAATCAATTACAATTTAAATTAAGTACTTTAACTATGAAATTTTACTTTTTTAAAGATTCAATAGACGAAAAGTCAATTTTAATGTACCAGATCTTAAGCATTTTAAACGCAAATTATCAGATATTGAACAGTGCTTAATTCCATTGAAAATACAAAATTCACAGTCAAATGCTCAAGATGACAAATCAAAAAAATGAAATGTATTAATTTACAAATTAATTTTTTTACAAATTTTAACAAAAATGTAATATCTGAAATAAAAATATTACAATATTTATTTTACGAAGCTATTTTAACATCATATTGTAACACAAACATATTATATATTCTTACAAATACACAAAACACCTTGGATTTCATCATTTTACACATATACATGATTGTTATATGTTATGTACCTCTTAGAAACTATTTTATTAATGCTAATCTTAAATGCATTAAAAATTACAATTAAATTATTTATAGTCTTATCCGTTAATATTAAAAAAAAAACAATATTTTTGCGGAAGCACACAGATATAAATACTAAAATGTATAAATATAATGTAATTAGAAGTAACTTAAAGTTACTCTTATTTCAGTTTCAAAATAATCATGAAACAGTTTTAGGAT
>NW_017100255.1:536709-539580 GCF_001263275.1 Habropoda laboriosa | reverse complement strand
TTGCTGACTTGTACTTTTACAACCTGCGGTTTTTTTCTTATAAAATTATAAAATCTTATAAATTATTACTCTTTTCAAAACATTACATTTTACATTTTGTATGTGTAAATTGTTTAAAATTTTATTGTATTAATATATACTGCATTTCAATAAGATAACGAGATTATAAGAGAATTAAATAAAATAGTGATATAATCTATGATTTTGTAATAGAAACATAATTTTTATGCATATTCTTAGGAAGTAAAAATAAAAACACAGAAAATGTTAAAATTACAATTTATAATTTAAAAAGTTAATTTTTGTATTTTCAAATTATATAATTTAAATTATATGCAGCATAATAGTACAAGACTGCAAATACGAAATTAACATGTATTATAATAACAGTATTAATTCAACAAGATTTATAGTCTGTGTGTTAATATATAATCAGTCATAAAAATCAAAATAGTAGTTTTTTTTTGTATGCACAAATCAAAGATTATCAATGCAAAGTAAACTTCGTATTATTTCATTAATTCTTAATTCTTAAATTTGTTGGGTTATGCACATATCTTACTAGTGAACACACATGGAGAACATTTTTTTTATCACAAATTTGACAGTTTAGAATGTCAGATGAATTTTCCATCAAACCAGTATCTTATTTTTCATTATTACGTACTTAACTTAATATTATTGTTCAAATTTGATACTTCATAAAAATGTGTATAAAAAAGTATTTACAATGATTTATGTCAAATAAAGAAATGAGTAATACTAAGAAAACTTTATGATCATAATAGAAAACTTTATACTGGCAGTTTATCAATAGGTTGAAATTTCTATATCATTAATTACTATTTGTTAAAACTACTATTTATAAAATAGTAATCAATTGAATTTGTAACTGATAACTAAAACATATGCAAGGTGGAGCATAAATCAGTCTCCTCCTCCTCCTCCTCAGTCTCCTCATTTTAGCTGGTTCTGATACTTTAACAAAAAAATGTTTCAAATGAGAGTTCATTAGTATTAAATGAAAAATTTATTGGTGTAAAAGAAATCTTTAAAAGTATTTTTTTTCATAAAAAGTTAGTCAACTTGGGTTGTTTAAATAGTATTATATATTTTTCTTTTCATATTCAGAAACTACAGGAAAAAAAACAATTCAGCAGAAACAGTGTATTATTTTAATTATCTAATCCTAAAAGTATGTCTTTGATTTATTTGTGAAGTCTCATCTTCGAGTCGATCGCCGATACGTTAATTTGTTTCGGTCTGAAGTCGGGTTCTTCGACGTTATTTATTGTCGATCAACTCGAGGACTGTACTTCACAAATAAATCAAATTATTTTAAGGTCAGATACTTAAAATAATATATTGTTTCTATTGAATTAGTTTTTTCCTGTAGTTTCTGAATATGAAAAGAAAAATATATAATGCTATTTAAAAAACCTAAGTTGACTTTAATTTTTTATGGAAAAAAGATACATTTAAAGATTTATTTTATACCAAAAAATTCTTCATTTAATACTAATAAACTTTCGTTTGAAACATTCTTTTGTTGTAGTATCAGAATCAGCTAAAATATCGTGGCGACCAATTTATGCCGAAGTCTGTATAAACGGCAAATGTAAATTAAGAAATAATGGCAGAAAATGTATAATAAATCCTCTTTAACGTAACAAAGTAGTACACAACACGATTATATTCAACACAAGTGAACCACATAAAAGTGTTGGTAACCAAACGGGGCTTGTTACAATAGTGGTATGACTAGGTAACATTTGCATTTCAGGATTTTTAATATCGCTTACATTCATATTTTGTCCTTGTAAACACTGATCCATATAAACTGAATTATTTCTTTTGTGATTCTGAGGTAATAGTAATGTCTGTGGAGTGAAAAGGTTAGGTGATGTAAGTTTCATCGTTTGGTTACTAACCGCTTGATTTCTCGGTTCTAACAATGGAAACTGCAGGCTCTGTTGACAGAAGGTACCAACGGGACTGTTACTTTGCCTCAAAGTATAGCCAGATTGTGTTGCATCTGACATAACTGAACATTGATCAAATTCATGTATAGATGGTTCTCTAGATGGGCCAAAATTAGAACCCACGGAACCAAAACCAGAACTTTGACTAGACGATCTGGATAATGATGGTGCGTCGATGCCTTCTTGCCAATAACCGCCAGCTACCCATGATGTTTGCGTTACTGATTTTAGTTTCGGTGGTGACAAAATATGTTTTTTGCCAGACTTTTTAAAGAGCTCAGAACTTTTTGTACTATATACCTTCTTTTCAAAAATCTTAGGTGCTTTAGTTGTATATTTTGGTTTATCTTCACTCAATGACAGTGTACTTAATGTACTCAAACTGTCATTTAATGAATAACAATCCATCGCACTCCTTTTGTACAACGGTATGGAATTAAATACTGCACTGTTATTGTTAACAGGTGTTGAAGATACCTGTGATTCTTGATTTGTACTACATAATATAAATTATTTTATTATTTTTTCATATTGTACATAATATTAATGAAAAAGTAAATTACTTACAATGAATTTTGAAAAATTGTAGAATTCGAATTCATTGAATTTTCTACACAAAGGGGCATATATTCCTTCATTGTATTTGATGATAATTGGTTAGTGATAGTGTCATTTAAATTATCAACAGTGTTAACATTAAAACTGTGCATACTGTTTGAAGATACTGTACTTGAATCAGACAATATTGTCTTATTTGCAAAAGATTCAATCTTTTTAAATGACATATTTTGATGTAATGTACTTTTATGAGATTTAGGCATTATATTAATAAAGCCTATAATTGAAATAAATAATATTTTCTAAAACAAAAATAAATGATAATAAATAC
>NW_017100255.1:534835-536632 GCF_001263275.1 Habropoda laboriosa | reverse complement strand
TAATAAATACATTTAAAATAATTCTATTAAAATATAATTACTAGTACATTGCATTTTATTCTAATTTATATGCTTACCATATGATATTGAGTTACATATTCAAGAGAAAGCCATGTATTCTGTAGATCTGCTTTAATTAATTTTGTGTCTTTAAAAGGCAAGAGTATAATCATACAAATCCATAAAAACATAAGTAATATATCAGAACTTTGTTTTTTTGTAGGAGTTATCCAGCAAGCACAAAATTGAAAAAATAATCCTCCAATTGGCACAAGTATGAATTCCATGTTATATGCTACCATTGAGCCCAAAACTGTGGAAATTATTCTGCATATTGGTTCACAGTATTTTCTGTTCTGCAAAGTGTAATACAATTGTAGTGAAAATATAAAATAAACTTTATTGTTTATTACATTATATTCACTTACATTAGTAATAATACAAAAGGGTTTTTGTTTGAAAAACAACATTTTATATTGTGTAAGCCATAATGCTTGTTTATATAACACAGTATGTACTGTGGTTTTACACTTTGTACATAATGGATATTGTTGTTCCAAACTATCTTTAAACTTTTTTATCTCATACTCATAATTTTTTTCACTTTGAGGTATGTAATCAGATAATTTTGACATTTTTAAACTTTCATTCTTATTACATTGTTTGCACAAGCCATTATTTGCAATTTTATTGGTTGTTGTGTCCTGATTGATTGTGCAGTATTGTTTTATTTCATTCAACGGTGTCTTGTACTGTTTTGGTATATTATATGCGTAATCACCATTCTAAAATTTGACATGGAAGAAAAAATAGAAAACAGTATTCCAAAAGATACATAGGATTTTAAAAGATATTGCATAGGTAGACTGCTTCAATTCTGTGTCAAAATATTTCCATAACTTTAAAAATATTTAATGAATCAATTAATTCAACCTGGCAAAATAATCATAATATATTATGCATAAAATCTTAGTGATTAAATGAAGTATCTTTTATGTGTTGTATAAGCATGATTCTTAATACATACCAGAAATGAAAACATATTTCGAATAATATGCCCTACTGCATTTTAATTAAATATATTTATTTACCTTAGAAAAACCATTATATTGTTCACAACATGGACACATCCACCAATTAAGCTGTTGTCGCCAAATCTTTGTGTTAGTATTACAAAACCAGCAGTTTACTTTTACAGGCCACCTTAATCTAACATGTGAAGGAAATATGAAATAATCGTAACTATAATCAACAAGAGCAAAATAAAGCAAAATCTTACTTGAGTTTTTGGAAGACGGTAGTGATTATGGCAAATATTAATAAAATGATAGAAAATATTGGCATGAAATTGAACCGTAAGTCAAATTCCATTTTTTATGTGAAAAACATAAAGATCGAGGGCAAAGTTTATCTCCCGCCAACCGGCTAATGCCTTCACCTTAACCTATGCAGCCGAAACTGTATAAAAACCATGCAGTCACGTGGCGTACAAAACTTTCACGTTTCCCTTTAAACGTTCTATATTTTATATTAACTATAAACAACACTTTTCATCACTCGTATTAAATTTTTTATAAAACTATGTACATATTAAGTAAATTCCGGCATTATATATGTAATTTTCTTCGTTATCACCTATTTTATTCCATGAATTTTTAAGCGTTTATCAAGTACGTTAGCTTTCAGCTTTACCAACCCTACAGATCAAAAATAGGGTGGACAATGTAGCTCTAAGAAAGCAGAAAGATATGAAAAATTAAATCTTATGAAAATAAACATAAAATGACTTTTAAGTTC
>NW_017100255.1:532790-534818 GCF_001263275.1 Habropoda laboriosa | reverse complement strand
TAGACATTTTAATAAAATATAATGATTATTATGTTAAATCACCTAGAATGAAAAGTAACCACGGGAATGTAAATAAAATATATAAGTAATGGCATAATTTTATGAAATTATAAATGTTAGTATACCGTGTATAGTCAAGGGTTGTTTGCAATGTGCGAATATATTTAATGAATTGTCATTAAAATACTTCATGGTTTGTATTAAATAAATGGTAAAGAGTTTAATCTATTTTATTTTCATAATTAACTATTATGAAATTTTTTGGAACTTTTTACTAAAGCTTTTATAATCGATATAAAGTAAATATATTAATCGATATGAAATCAACTCTCGATAATATTATATCAATCAATCGACTTCTAACTTGAGATAGAGTATCTGTATGTACAGTAGTATCAATGACAAGCAATTCTTATAGTAACATCACGTATAACTGCTAAGTTTAAAATTTTACTTTCCACTTATTTTCATAAGTAAATGGCAATATAAAAGCAATTATTATTTATAATTGTTCATAAATAGTGGGTGCAACAATGACGCTCACAAATAAGGTAAGTGATCCAACCTAAACTCTTTATATATTATTTTACATTGGTCTTTATTCTTTCCGATATTATAGATGGAAATAGATGAGAAAATTGCGAAAGGAGAAGGTTTTAAACCCTATTATATTACTAAAATCGAAGAACTACAGTTAATTGTAGCTGAAAAGAGTCAAAATTTAAGGAGGTTACAAGCACAACGTAATGAGCTTAATGCAAAAGGTATGGCATTCTATAATCATACTTTTATATGTTCCATTAATATTTATCTACATTTGATATATATTGCAAAACAAAATTTGTTTCTTTTTTTAGTACGTATGTTGCGAGAAGAATTACAACTTCTCCAGGAACAAGGATCATATGTTGGAGAAGTTGTTAAGCCAATGGATAAAAAGAAAGTCTTAGTTAAAGTACATCCTGAGGGTAAATTTGTGGTGGATATTGATAAAAATATTGATATTAATGATGTAACACCAAATTCAAGAGTTGCATTACGCAATGAAAGTTACACATTGCATAAAATTTTGCCAAACAAAGTTGATCCACTTGTTTCTCTTATGATGGTGGAAAAAGTACCAGATTCTACATATGAAATGGTTGGTGGCTTAGATAAACAAATTAAGGAAATCAAAGAAGTTATTGAATTACCTGTGAAACATCCTGAATTATTTGATGCTCTTGGAATTGCTCAACCTAAAGGAGTACTCTTATATGGGCCACCAGGTAAAAAATAATATGAAGAAATCTTAAAATTTACATTTCGTGTTTCTTTTTATCAAGAATTTATATCATTAATAAATTTGTCATTTACATTCAGGCACAGGAAAAACACTGTTAGCAAGAGCAGTTGCTCATCATACTGAATGTACTTTTATTCGTGTATCTGGTTCTGAACTAGTACAAAAATTCATTGGTGAAGGTTCACGAATGGTTCGTGAGCTTTTTGTAATGGCAAGGGAACATGCACCATCTATAATATTCATGGATGAAATAGATTCAATTGGAAGTTCGCGCATTGAATCTGGATCTGGAGGGGATAGTGAAGTATGTTTCTTCATCTTGATTTGGAAATTTCAATTTTTATTAACATTTTACATTATAATTAGGTTCAACGAACTATGCTTGAATTACTTAATCAATTGGATGGTTTTGAAGCAACAAAAAATATAAAAGTTATTATGGCTACAAACAGAATTGACATATTAGATCCAGCGTTATTGAGACCAGGACGTATAGATCGCAAAATCGAATTTCCACCTCCAAATGAAGAAGCACGACTTGATATTTTAAAAATTCACTCCAGGAAAATGAATTTAACTCGTGGCATAAATTTAAGAAAAATTGCAGAACTTATGCCTGGTGCATCAGGTGCAGAAGTCAAGGTATTTAATATACTATTTACAGATATAATAAAACATTTTTGAGTATCAAAATTATTTATTCTACTTCTTTATTTAGGGTGTATGTACAGAAGCTGGCATGT
>NW_017100255.1:529795-532768 GCF_001263275.1 Habropoda laboriosa | reverse complement strand
AAGAAGATTTTGAAATGGCTGTAGCAAAAGTTATGCAAAAGGATTCGGAAAAAAATATGTCTATCAAGAAGTTATGGAAGTAATTAGTTGTATTCTGTATTTCATTCTTTCTAATACTACTTCGCATTTTTTGTAAAATCATTTGTGAACTATATATAACTTTGATTGTAATGTATACAAAATAAAGATTATAGTTGTAAGAAAAAATTTAAGTGAGGAGGTTATTGTCCGGCAAAACAAACTTGCGGATTAAGGCGGGCTGTAGAGTCTAGAAGTGGAAGATGTAGGAAAAGTTGTGACGTCTCTCTGTTAATCAGCCAATAGTGATAAAATAAGGCTGTTGCACTTATTCTTACATCTTCGCTGATAATTGGCCAATCACAATAGGAGGAAGGATCCAGAGCATCGTCAGAAATAAAGTATTGTCATGTTAGTTGATTTTTAAAATGGAAATGTAATGGGGATGACGAAGATAGTAATAGCAAAGAGAGATAAGGATGGCACTGAAAGAATGAGTTAGACAAGAATAGAATTTTTTTGAATAAACTAATGCTATCTCGTGTTTGGCTGCGCGAACTAACGGCTCATTACTAGGATCATAGAATGTGAACAGAGGTATTAGACAAGAATCGGAATACTGTGCGAGAAGGATAGAGAGAAAACGTTTCCTATTGGCCAGCGGGCCACCATGCTTCGCCATCTAGACGCTACGTCAAGTCGGCGGGTGAAAAATCATTAATAACTCAATAATTACGATGATTTTGTGAACTTTTAGAATTGGAGAATGAAGTGTGAACCTTTAGCAACTTTCTCATATAGGTTTGGAGGTCCTAGGTCTTTTCAATAATTAGTTATTATAACTATTGCTGTGCAAATTGTCGGCAACGATACGACAGCCCTTTACAGTTTTTCATTAATATCATTGTTTAGTATCAATTCCCTCTACAATCTTTATATACATCTGGAAGGGAGCATCAGTGGCTACATTCTTTTATAATTTTCAGTAACATATACGTTGTAGTTCGATAGTTATTAAACATTATTCGGGAGAATGCTACACTCGTCGAATTCAGGCGTGACATTCTTCTGTTAATTTAATGGAATTTAATGGAATTGCACAATTATTTGTATACTTTTAAGATTGTAGAATGTAGTACGGACTTTCCTTTACATTCTGCGATAATTTTGGTAAGCGTATGTCATGTGGTTTATTAAATATTAGCAATTGTTTATAACAGTTGAGCTCACCCGGGTACGCTGAGCGGTGCACTCTGCCATATAATGTTTAATAACTCGTAACCTGCAGTCGCAATGTTAATAAAAATTACACGAGAAACTAGCTAAAGGAACAGGCTTTCCAATGAATGTATCAAAGTGTATGAATTATACGGGTTAAGGTACGAAAGTAACGAAAAATTTTAAGGGACTGTCACGACATGTCGTATTGTTTCTGACATTCCGCATGAAAATTCTTAATAACTAATTATTGAAAGGATCTAGAGCCTTCAAACCTATATGAGAAAGTTGCTAGAGGTTTATACTTTATTCTTCAATACTAAAAGTGCACAAAATTATCATAAATAATGAGTTATTAATGATTTTTCACCGACCGACTTGATTTGTGGCCTGGGATGTGAACCATGGCGGCCCGCGGACCAATAGGAAACGTTTTCTGTCTGTCCTTCTCGCACAGTAGTGCGTTCCTTATCTAATACCTCTGTTTATATCCTATGTTCCGAGTAACGAGCCGTTAGTTCCCGCAGCCAAACACGAGATGGTGTTAGTTTAAAACATTCTATATTCTTGTCTAATCCTATTCCTTTCCTTGTTTAACTCGTTTCTTTAGTGCTACCCTTATTTACCACTATTCCCCTTCTTAACATTCTCATTTCTCTAGTGCTATCCTTGTTAAATGCTATTCAGTTCCTTGTCTCTCTTCGCTATTGTTATCCTCGTCATCCCTATTATGTTTAAGTGATACTTATAATCAAATTTAATTGTTTTAACATCACTAATAACGTAGAGAGTATAATAAAGTTTCTGGTTCATTTTCAAGTACTTTAATTATAGAATAATTAGCGTTTGGTGGTAAATAACAATTTAGATGGTAATTTATAATTATTGGAAGTATTAAATAAATTCGTTGCACGCTTTAACTTAATAAAACAGCTGAATATACTGCTATTTCATTAAATTAACCAATGTATTCGCTAGATTAGTCAGAAATTGTTTATAACTTTTATTAAAAATTGGAAAAATTAATGTTCTTTTTGTGTGAATTGCAGATGGAACCCTCAGGTTATCGCAGGAATCCAGAAAAGGGCTTCAATATCAGGAGAAATGAAGAAATGCAGTTATTTATCGAAAAATCAATTATTTATTGTAAAATTATTGTTAAAATGTATTTTACAAAAGGTTACAATATACCAGTACTGTTGTACAGCATTTTACAGTCTATTTACTTCTCCTTTACACACCAAATCCCTTTCCTTTTGCAAAGAAACCCATTGTTTAAACAATATTACATTGCAAAATTGAATAAATGCATGCCAGAAACCTCCAGAAATGAGTTTCCATCGAGAAAATCGAAAAAATCCCGAAATTCTAGCAGAAACTACGAAAATTAGGCGAAGATTTCGAAAATCGCGCGAATATACTCGTTCGGTGCTAAAGTCCTCGAGAATTCCTGGAATTTACGTCATTTCTCGGAAATGACCAAATTTCCAAGAATCGAGGCGATTCCAAGAATTGACAAATGGCCTTCGAAAATTTCAGTTCTCGAGAATTCCTGGAATTTGGTCATTTCCGAGAATCGAGTCACTTCCAGGAAGTGACCTCCTATCACATCATGTTCGCCTATTAGAAAGTCGATTTTCGGCCAAAAATTTCCGAAAATCGAAAATCCTGACTTTGTACTAGGCGAACATGATGTGACAGGAGGTCGATTCTTGGAAGTGCCTCGATTCTTGGAAA
>NW_017100255.1:501130-529250 GCF_001263275.1 Habropoda laboriosa | reverse complement strand
AAATTCCAGGAATTCTCGAGGACCTTAGCACCGAACGAGTGTATTCGCGCGATTTTCGAAATCTTCGCCTAATTTTCGTAGTTTTCGCTAGAATTTCGGGATTTTTTCGATTTTCTCGATGGAAACTCATTCCTGGAGGTTTCTGGCATGCATTTATTCAATTTTGCAATGTAATATTGTTTAAACAATGGGTTATTTTGCAAAAGGAAAGGGATTTGGTGTGTAAAGGAGAAGTTAATAGACTGTAAAACGCTGTACAACAATACTGGAATGTTGTAACCTTTTGTAAAATGTATTTTGAACCGTTTATTTAATTTTACAATGGAATATTGTTTAAACAATCAGTTTTTTGCAAAGGAAATGGACATGCCGGGTAAGGAAAAAGTTAATAGACTATAAAACGCTGTAAAACAATACTGGAATATTGTAACCTTTTGTAAAATACATATTGTACTGTTTATTTAATTTTTCAATGATATATTGTTTAAACAATGAGGTGTTTGCAAAGGAAATCAATGTGGTGTATATGGGAGAAGTAAATAGACTGTAAAATGCTGTAAAATAATACTGGTATATTGTAACCTTTTGTAAAATACATTTTAATAATAATTTTACAATAAATAATTGATTTTTCGATAAATAATTGCATTTCTTCAGTTCTTCTGATGTTGAAACCCTTTTCTGGATTCCTGCGGCAGCCTGAGTGTTCCATCTGCAATTCACACAAAAAGAACATTAATTTTTCAAATTTTCAATAAAAGTTATAAACAATTTCTAACTAATGTACTACATGCAATTGTTAATTCAATACGAAATTAAACTATTTTATTAAGTTAAATTATACAACACATTTATTTAATACTTGCAATAATTATAAACTACCATCTGAATTATTATTTAACAAGGAACACTTATTATTCTATGATTAAAGTATTTGAAAATAAACCAGAAACTATATTTTATTATCTACAATATTAGAAATGTTAAATCAATTAAAAATTGATTATAAGTATCAGTAAAATATAATGGAGGTGACGTAGATAGCAATAGCGAAGAGTGTCAAGGAACTGAATAGCATTTAACAAGGATAGCACTAGAGAAATGAGTATGATAAGGTTTATTTATTTTTCCTTTACAAACCACGTCCATTTTTTTTGCAAGCAACTAATTGTTTAAATAATATTCCATTACAAAATGAAATAAACTAAGTTCGGATATTGTTAGGTGACTCGTAATAATCAACCAAATCTCGAATGTTACTGTTATAACAGAAAGTTTAATACTTTTGACAATATTACTGCACTATGTAGAATTATTAAATAATGTTGTATAAAATATTATTGTTATACACACAGATGAATGTTGCTTTTATTAATGCAGTCAATATGTTATTTTGTGTTTAAAAATAATTTTGTGTTCTGAAAATAAATTACAAGCAGTTTACAAGTATTCGTCATTTTTTCTTTACCCCACTCTTAGAACGTTGATGTATGGCCGCGTATGGTACATGTAATTCTGTAGTAAATCAATGTTTTTAAAGGAAATAAGTTTTTTATAAATGATATAATTGTTTATAATTCAAAATGGGTAAAAAAGGAAAAGTTGGGAAACAAAGAAAGGATAGATTTTACCAATTAGCAAAGGAAACTGGTGAGTTTTTATGGAGAATGTTATAATCAGTAATGAAAACTGCACAAATTAAGATATTTTTATTCATTTTGTAAATATTTCTATGTGACATATTAAATACTGAATGCAGATTATGCTTAAAGTTTTATTTTTATTATACACCGTGTATAAGTACTACTTCTTATAGGTTATGTTTTGTAGGTTATAGGTCACGTGCAGCCTTTAAATTAATTCAATTGAATCGAAAATTTGAATTTTTACAAAAATCACGAGTATGCATAGATTTATGTGCAGCTCCTGGAGGGTGGATGCAAGTTGCCCGACAGAATATGCCAGTATCTTCTATAGTAATAGGTGTAGACTTGTATCCTATAAAACCTATTCCAGGGTGTATTGGTTTAGTAGAAGATATCACAAGTGATAAATGTCGTGTATTAATATCTCGTGAATTGAAGACTTGGAAAGCTGATGTAGTATTACACGATGGAGCACCAAATGTTGGTAAAAATTGGCTTCATGATGCATATCAGCAAGTTGTCTTAACTTTAGGTGCTCTTAAAATGGCAACACATTTTCTACGACCTGGTGGATGGTTTATTACAAAAGTTTTTCGTTCAAAAGATTATCATCCATTAGTTTGGGTATTAAAACAATTGTTCAGAAAGGTATATAATTTGTTTAATATAGAAATATAATTTTTATTATATGAAGATTCTAATGAAACATGTTATTTAAGGTACATGCAACAAAACCACAAGCATCACGTACAGAATCTGCTGAAATTTTTGTTGTTTGTCAATATTATATTGCTCCAGATAAATTAGACCCTAAATTTTTGGATCCAAAATATGTTTTCTCTGAATTAGACATAGAATCTTCAAATAAATTAAATGTATATAATCCTGAAAAAAGCAAACACAAAGCAGAAGGTTATCCAGAAAATGATTACACTTTATATCATAAATTATCCGTCAAAGATTTTATAGCACATGACAATGTTGTAGAAGCATTGCAAGATGCTTCTGAAATTGTTTTTGATGATGAAATAATAACAAATCATGAAAAAACGACCGAAGAAATCAAAGAATGCTGTAAAGATATTAAAGTATTAGGTAAAAAGGAATTGCGAAAATTAATGAGTTGGTGGAAAACATTAAAGGAATCTTTAAAAGCAAAAGAGTCAGTAGAAGAAAATGCGACGCAAGATGTGCCTGAAAAGACAGCAGAAGCACCAGCAATAAGTCAAGAAGAGTTGGAAGATCTAGAAGATGAACAAATTGGAAAACAAATTGAAGAACTTAAAGGAGAAGAAGCTAGAGAGCTTAAAAGAAAGAAGAAAAAAGCTAATAAAGAAAGGCAAAAATTAAACGAGCGGCTCAATTTAAAAATGATTCATAAAGGAAATGAAGGACCTGTATTAGAAGGAGATAATATGTTTACTTTGAAAACAATCAAGACACATAAAGAATTGGAAAATGTAATGGATCAGGATCCTGATATAGTAGCAGAAAGTGATGTAGATTCAGACGAGGAGCAACGAAAACAAAAAAAAGTCGCTTATAATAAGGATGAAGGACAGTTAGATAGCTCAGGGTTATATTATAAAGCAGATGATAGTGACTTGGAAGGTTCTAGCGATGCCTCGGATGATGACTCAGATAGCAATAAATCAGGTTTAGGTATCTATTGTTCATATATGTATATATATCATAAATTTCAATATTTATACATAATAAGTTTTTAGGTTTGGATGAATCTGATGAGGAAGGTATAAATAAAGTGCAAAAAAAGAGAAAGGGTATTGCTGATGCTCCAGAAAATCCTTTATTAACTGATTTAGATCATAGGGATAAGAAGATTAAACAGATTCACAAAGCAGAATTGTGGTTTGAAAAAGATGCATTTAAAAACTTAGAAGATGTAAAGGATGAAGATTTTGAATTAGATAAAATGGTTGAAGAATATAAAAAGAAAGGTGGCTACGTTATAGGAGAGAATAATTCTATGGATAGTGATAAAGAAAATAAAATAAAGAAAGGTAAAAGTGTACAAGGAAAGGAACAAGCAGATAACGATGACGATGATTCGGAATCTGATTATGATGTGGAAAAGATGATGACTCCAAGTAAAAAAACTAAAAAGAAGAAAAGTGGCAGCGAAGATAATTCTAAAGTAACAAGTGTGTATATTATTTATATATTAAATTTATCAAGTAAATAACAAATGCAATGTGATTTTACTTTCATTATGTGTAGGTACAAAGTTAAAAAAAAGGAAACGTTTAACCGAAGAAGATTTAGCATTAGGATCATTATTAGTTCAAAGTAAGAAAACTCGAAGAGATTTAATAGATTCAGCTTGGAATAGATATGCATTTAACGATGAAAAGTTACCGGATTGGTTTGCACAAGATGAAGAGAAACATATGAAGAAAGAAGCGCCAGTTCCTAAAGAACTCGTTGACGACTATAAAAAGCGAGTCGAAGATTTAAATGTTAGACCAATTAAAAAAGTAGTAGAAGCAAAGGCAAGAAAAAAGCGAAGGGCATTGCGTAAATTAGAAAAAGCAAAGAAAAAGGTGGAAGCAATAATGGACAATTCAGAGATTAGTGATAAAGAAAAATCAAAACAAGTACAAGCGTAAGTATCATCTTTTGCTTATTACTTTTCATTAACAAACAGACATTTGATTTGTATTTCTGTATGAATATATTTGTGTACATTTTTTGTGCGCAGGTTGTACAAGAAAGCTCGTAAAGAGCCGAAGAAGGATGTCACTTACGTAGTGATGAAAAAACATATGGCACAGAAGAAAGCAAAACGACCACCTGGTGTTAAAGGACGTTATAAATTGGTTGATCCAAGAATGAAGAAAGACTTACGTGCAGCGAAAGCAAAAGAAAAAACTAAAGGACGCGGGAAGAGTCGCGGTGGGAAGCCACCCCGAGGAAAACCTAAAGCTCATAAAGGAAAGAAAGCAAAATAAAAAAAAAATATAAATATGAACAAAATATGGGACAAAAGGTGCATCTTCTAGATGCAAAATAGATATTATTTTGCAGTGTTCTTGTAACAGTGTAAATAGCACGCATTGTATGTAAACATGAATTGTTTGTATGAATCACACAGAGGACGAAATTAAACCATTTTTGTACATAAATATATTGCATACCGAAATTCATTTACACTCCTATTATGCTGCATAAATAATTATTTGCTTTATTCAAAGTTAAATTCACATTAAGTTTCATGTGGCTATGATTTATTTTTTAAATATTTAAAATTTATTTTTTATTTTTCAAATTCTGTTAATTATTAATGGATATCCAGAACAAAATTAAAATTTATCGAAACATTGTTATATTTGAAGTTCGTATACATATATATCGATATTAACGCCAATTAAATTCGATAATCGATTAGTTGCAATTTACGATACCTGATCGAGGAATTGAAACTTTCGAGTACACCGTTATTTATCCGTTATTAGTGCCAGGCTTTTTTAACGAGAAAAGCAGTGCTTCTTATGTTTAATCATATGCTCCTAACTGATGTTAAATTCATCATTGTTTATGTTTATTTTATCAACAAAAAGGGAAACTGACAATTACGTTCCTCCGAAAAAGTTCAATTATGAAGTTATCAGTCTATCGAGATTTTACACGTTATGAGACTTGATTCATGACTAGACACAGACAAGGAAAGAAATAAATACAAAAGCTGGTTTGGCCTAAAATTAAGGCTAACGCGATTCATAAAGTGATGCAGTGTGAGGTTAAAAGATATAGATAAATTCCACCACCCACCTGTCCAGTTACGTGAAGCCTCCCACCATGATCGACTTGGGTATTACCTCCCGCCCTCTTCGGTTCCACCGCTAACGGCATCCTTCCTGGGTGTATTCCGTGCATCGAGCATTCTGATGCAATCGTGGCCTGCGTAGCGTCGGGACGCTGCGGTCGATGTCAAGGACAAAGCCAATGGCATTTAGAATGATCGTTTTACGTCGACGTCGTCGCAATGAAAGTGGCGTCGACGAAACTTTTTTTGGCCTGCGACCAAAAATCGCATCATCGCCTTCCGGCTTTATCATTGGCGTGGTTTCTAGAAACATGCAGATATAGTACACGTGGTATGATTTGTCACTGCGAATCTTTCTATGCATCTTCGCGTTCCTTTATCCCTCTTTTTGTACGATTGTTGATTTATCCGTCGTTTGAAAGGTCCTCGTTACCTTAGACTCTTCTTAATTGGCAGGAAATTTCAACGATGATGTAACTACGCAGAGGCGACCCGTTGCAGCGGTCGATGTCAAGGCCAAGCTTAGTGACACGTAGATTTCATAATACGATGAAATTCAGTTTCTTTGGTACATAGAGGTGAACATGTCAAGAAACTCGATGCATCTACATATATGGGCTTGGATTCGTGTAAAAGGTTTTTTGAACACTATTAAATTTCAATATGTTCGTATTATTTTAATGAATTATTTTTAGAGACATGAAGGAAAACTTTGAATATTAAATACTCGTAAGGTGTTATTTATATTGAGACATTCATCTGCGGAACGTATTTTCTCGTCGAACAAATTATGGCGATATAGTTTCATTAAAACACGTACATACATATATAAATATTGATCTACGATGTTAAAGCTGAACTGCGTTTAATATGAATTTCAAATTCTAACCGTTCGTTTTGCGTTTATTAATTCTCGCTTGTTTCCGTTACTCCCACCGGTATGATTTCAGAAAGTCGTAATCGATTTAATTTTAAAGGACACGCCGATAGATCTCGGGCGTGGTAATATCCACTTGTTCCAATTTGCTTAGTGTGAGCCAAGTTTGCATTCGGCGCCAAACACTTGTAGGTTCTGTAGGTAACGATGCTCGTAAATCTTAGGGTGCACTGGCGCCAATGCCGATGAGTTTCAGAATAGAAAATGTTTCTAACTTTCCATTTTTTAAAGTCATAGGTGTACATATATTCTTTTACCATCACTTATGTATGTTTCATTACATGTCATAGTAAACGCATATTGTTCCTATTGTAACTTAACCTATTTCATATAAAAAAATGTAAAGAAGAAACATGCACAAAGTTTGACGACTTATCAATTTATTTTATGAAACGGTACTTTGAATATGCTCAGGTTACTGATCTCTCCGTTGATTCGTTTTAAAATATTAAATCTGAACATTGATCTTGAATAAATCTCGAAACCTTGAACTGATCAGATGGCTTCTAACTCGAGTTAAAATTATGACGTGAAATTGCGCCAGAAATACTCGCAATTGAGAAACATGCGGTATAGCAAATGAGCAACGTAGTTGTTGAAACGTTTTTTGGACGACAGTTTCGGTAAAACGTTCCGTTACTTAAACACTTGTGAGACGTAATTAAGGATGATTTTGAAAAAATGTTTAACTTTGTCGAGAATAGCATCACTGTTGTTTATAGTGCCCTTTTTCAGGGATATAAACAATGAACAATTGACGCACGTTACTCGGTCAAGTTTCCCAGCTTAGTGTCTGTGTATCTTTACGCGGTTGGCGCTTACGTCAAGGGCGACCTCGACTTTCCACAGTCTCTAATCTGTACGAGAATCGTTTGCGAGACAAGCATTTCATTTCCACTGTGTGTGATGCTAGATATGCCTTGAGACTTTGTAATCTCTTTATGACCGCACTGAACAGTTTATTATTTATCGTCTATATAATGTTGTCAGTTAATTCACTAAATATATACGATAAGAATCTCATTCAATTTATTGCTCGGGTATATACTAATTCTCAATTACTCGAATTATATCGTAATTATTCGATATAATTTTAATAAGGTAACATTGATCGATAGTTAGGAAGTTCCATTTATTTTCTCATTTTAAAGTCGGTAGAGTGTTTCATTAATTTTGCAGACATTAAAGTTGGATAGATCACTGTACCTAGCCATTTGGCTTGATGCAGTTATTTTTACTCCGCTATTAACATACATATTTTCTCGAGCACTAAAAACAGAAATTCGCAAACGTTTCAATGAAAAGGTTATCTTCACAATTAAAACGTTAACATTCAATCTACGTGTACTTGAGCTGTGTGTAATACAAAATTCTTTGCGATCCTTCGTTGTATAACACATGAAATACAGTTGCAACGTTGTATAGCATTCTACGGGCGAGAAAAGCCTTAAACTTCCCATTGCAGCGATTCCGCCCACGTATCCGTCCCTCTCGAAAAGCGACGATATATTGAAATCCTCTCCTTGCTGCAACCTTTATTGTTATTTTCGCTTATAACCTTGAACCACAAAACCAGAAGCCAGAAATCGAACGAATAACGGCTAACCTCAAAGAAAGAGGCGGGGTGATTGATAGTAAAAGTAAGCCGCGCGAACATACGAATCAGAATGAACCAGGCAGACGCGCAAAACGAAACCAAAATATAGGAAAAAAGATAGATGGGATGGGAGTAGAGATGTAGCGAGACAAGGGCTGACATGCGGTAATTGAGAATCGTTAACGCGTCCTCGAGGGAGATCGAGCGGCTGGATTTCGCTAGGTCCTCTCTTACTCTTCGATGCCGTTACTATCAGCTTGTCTCCCTCTTCTCGTCCCGGCTTCCTGGCCATGGTGCTGCTGACCTTCAACCACTCAGGAGTGGATGGACCTCGTTGGCCAGCGGGTCGAGGTATAAGGTCAAGGTTGCCGTTGTCGGTGTGCACGGGATATGCGACCTCCGGATGCATCGAGCGAGATGCGCGCGCAGTCGGCGCATGCGCGCCGTCACCCGGTTTGTCGTGCGTCGCAGCATGTCGCGCAAGTCATTGCCAAGGTCTTCTCTGGTCACGGGCAAACCGTTATAAGTAGCGATAGCCACGAACTGAGTTGGAATCTTTGAGTTATTTAAGAAATTAATAATCAATGCACTTACTGGACATTTTTAGATCTCGCTTTTTTGGATATTTGCGATTGGACAAATGATACAATTTATATCTTCTATGATGATAATTTCGTAGGTATAGAATTCTTAAATGAATACAATGAATGATGAATACACGTTGTTTTAACAGTATTAATTGAAGTATCAATAATGAGTAGTACTTTGTTTACGTGTTTTTTCAATAAAGTTTTATATTGGAGCCACAGTAAAGAATTAAATGTACAGTATGACAAGTTTATAAAAAGTTTGAAGTTACGCGTTAAAAGTAGCCATCTTGAAATTGAAATTGCGTTCTTTTTAAGATTTTTCGTAGAATTTTAATTTGGCATCAGATCACGAGGGTGTCAATTCCATCGCTAGCTGTAAGTTGCCCGTCGAGACTGATGCAAGGTCGTCGACGATTGTTTCAGGGTAAGCTGTACTATTAACGCCTATCCCACCAAAACTTTTTTTACGTTTAATATTGTGGCACGATGAGTTTAAAGCGGTAATTAGGATCGCGGAGAATTATTCATTACTGATCGATACAAACAATTGCAATTTAACAATAATGCAAAAACAAACGAATATAAACGTAAATCAATGTTTTCATTATAAGTATCTCTTTATTAATATATCTGATTGCAAATAATTTCTTCCATAATGGTTCATAGAAAAGAAGCAGCTAAATATAGCTACAATTTTTTATCACAGAAAGGAACATAAGGAAAGAGATCCAGATGTTTGTGGTATAAGGTCTCTACCTATAATGTAAGCCGGCAAAGTATCAAGCTTTTACGAGTTTTCTCGCGAAGTAGAATCTACTTCCACCTCTGGGTAATATTAGTCTTGAGAATACTACGATCTCTTTTCTGATGTAACCTACTTATAGCCTTGCTATAGAACGTATTTTGCAATGTATTTGCCGCTTGAGTATCCGCCTGGGGAACTTGTATAAATTTCTTGTCGATAAGTCCAGGAATATTGTTCTTGTTTTTGCATCAGATAAAATGTTCAAATATAGTTTTCAAATACCTGCATATATACCATTTTTCCTGCACATGTTAATCACAGAAGATTTATTTTGAATAGCGCGAAAATGATATTCTAAAGAGTATATTTTTATACGAGATGACGTATTCGTTAAGATGAATAAACGCTGTAATTCGAGTACGCTCATTTTTTTTTAAATTTCAGGAAGATGGGTATAAACGCGCGCGTCGCGGCGCCTGCGTCACGACACCCGGCGTACATCCATGGCCAAGGTCCTCCCCGGTCACGGGCAACCCGTTATACGTAGCCGGGAGCCGACACTCGCTGGAAGTTGTCCATGACTGTCTTATTCGCTCCAAGGTTCGAGAAAGGTTGATCTCCAGGCAGATTCACCTGGTGCGCTATGAAAATATACAGCGTTTATAGAGATAAATATTGTTTCCATATTTCAACGACTTCACCTTGATCTAAAATACGTAACAGGAGAACTATGTATATTAGGAATTGAAAAACCAAATAGAATCGAATAGTTAATTCACTATGCAGATTATGTAGATCGCTTGAATGTGATTACACGTAGCAGAGAAATTTTTTCAAATATTCGTTAAGAAAGAAAGTGTAAATTAGGACGAGGTATTCTTATATCAGATTATTTCAGTCGCAATTGCCAAAGAAAGTTCCTTTGCACCAATCACTGGGTTCCAACTCGATTAGTATTTAATAGTGTTATTAATGAGATCCAACAAGTTGTGTTGTTGGAAATTGAGTCAAGGCCGGGTTACTGTTTAAGGTTGAATGATTACCTGTTTCAAGGCAGCTTTTCTGTGGCCTATTGTACCCGGTAGGAAATGAATTTATCTTTTGTAATAACGATAAACAAGCTTATGCTTCAGAATATAATCTGCTGCTATAAATAGATTTAATTAGCAGGGTAAAATGCATCTCGTAATTATACTAGTTTGTTGCAAATTGCATACAATTAAAAATCTCTGTATATACACACCGGTGTATGGATATCAAACGAGAAATGCTAGACGAATATTCAAACATCCAAGTAAAGTTTATAAACTCTTGATATAGAGTCGCTTTCAACAGGTGAACAACGTAATTATCATATTTCTATTCTATCGCTACCTCGTTGGACTGTGACCAATTTTTAATTCAACTCTGGTTAACTTTAGATACGTGTTTTCACGGAATCAGGGTATTTTCTAACAATTATTACAAAAGATTGTATGTATATCCTAAGTTCACAGTAGAAACTTAAAGAAAATTCATGCAACGCTAAGCCATTTCTATCGTAAACTTTTACCCCCGTACATCATACACTGTAGCTCATGAAATATTTAAACAGACGTTCCTTTAATTATTCCAGCAACGCTCTCTTCGAGATTCGCTTTTACGATCCATAAGATGTAAAGTAGGAGAATGCCTGGCAGCATGGCTTAAAAGTAGTAAATTCCACTCTGTCCTGTCCTTAGATTTCCGGTTATTTTCTTCCTTTCCTGGAACGTATTACCGGTATCTATCCTTTTCTCACGATAGAAAGGGTTTGGGAGTTGAAGTTGGGCCATCCGAGGGCGGCAAGTTCAAGGTCGCTACGTCCGGGCATGCTAACCCGAATACGATTACGGTCTGAGGACAGTGGAGAGTCGAGACAACAAACTCGAGAACCAGAAGTTTGCCAGGCCAATGGAACAAGGATCTAGCCTAATTTTCCTCTCGGGATTATAATCGGCTTTCTTGCTTTCCCACAATGTTTGAAAGGTTTCGCGTACCGTTTCACGGAAGCATCGCCAACGTCGCTAATCACGCGGCAACTTTTAATTGCGTGCAAAAGTGGATTGTTTTCGTACCGAGCGATTCGATGAAATATTCGTACGTCCTAACTGGACGACCTTCTTAATTTCGAGGTTGCGCCTTGTTTTCAGATATTTATAAGAGATATCGTCTCTGTCTCTCTCTCTTATTTTTTTTTTCGTTCAACAGATGTGCTTATTTTTCATTCGCGTTGTTTTTCGTACGTAATCCGACGTTCTCCGGGATGCGTGTATCAATTTATCGGAGCGTATTTCAAAGTTATCTTCGCGATTACGACATGAACGGCAAAGTTACGAGCTGATCGTTACTTTTACGCGGACTCTTTTTTATGAAATTTCCTCTCTCGGTTTAATTGCAATTCATGCAATTGCATCGTATCTGTGGGAGAACAATGGTACGCGATAGTTGTACACCGTGTCATGTCGATCATCTTGGCCACCGAATATCCTCTCTGCATTCTGTATACAATTTCAGTCTTTTAGCTTGCTAACTAACGAAACAATCTACCGCGATTGCTGATTAGCACGATCAATAGGAAACTCTGAATATCTGAGTTTATTAATAGATTCAATTCAAGGTAAATTCAGACTGTAACATTTTAAACAAACTTCAAAATTTATAACAGTAATATCCATATTATTTTCCTATGGTTAATCATTTGAATTTTCTCTGTGAGTTTTACTTCTTTTCTTTTTATCCGAAGAGCATTTCAATTTGTTCGTGTAATTTGATTTTTTCGGGGAGTATAATTCATTATTATATGCTTTAATGCTTGCAGATGCATGCACGTGGTATTACAGAGGTTCAGAGTGCGTCCGTGTAAGAAGATTCAGTGCGCCGCAAGTTATTCGCGTCGTCATTGCGCTTAGTCATGAGGATTATTGCTTCGTAATAATGTCACCAGGACGTCTCATTACGAAATGCCCACCGAACACGCGACTCTCGGAAAGAAACAAACCAAACGAGAAAATATTCTTGTTTATCATTTCCTCGAATTTTATCGGTCGCTCGTGTCTCGCTACAGGTGCACCATTATTGATGTCATCACCGACACGTAATAATGATTAATTGTTTTATCTTGTTGCTCAAGTTACGAATCGAAAAAACGCAAAAGTTTCACTATTTCTTCTATATGAGAAATAGAGTAACATTCTTGTAGCGCATATAAGAATACAATTGTCAAATATCGCTACTGATAAGTCAAACGTCTACACGTTTAAATTGAAATCAAAGAAATATCGATTCCATTGTGATTTAACCGTTGAATTTGCTAATTTCTGGTCAATGTTCGCAAAAAAAAAGTTTTCCATTAGTTAAGTCATTACTTCAATCGAAACACGATTCCGACCGCTAACTATTTAAAGTAGCCAAAGGTTAATCAAGGAATCACGGTCATTTCGAGGGGAGTGAAGTTTGTTCGTGAATTTTCTTAGCGAAACTCGCTCGTATTACCTACTCTATTCGGTTCGCGTTCGCGCTTTTCCTCACTGCTAGAAAATCCATTCGCCCTCTTTTTCCTATTTTCCGTGGGACGTGCATTCAAGCGCGGTAACCTTGAACTTCATCCGCCTGCTTTCGCTCTCCTCTTCTTTCAGCTACCATCTTTCTTCTTCCTTATTTTCTCTCTACTGCCATTCTATTTTCTCTCTCTCTCTGTCGTTCTCTATAAACAACTTTTCTATTTTTCTCCTCTCTCTTATCTCTCTATCAGCCCGCTCTGTTTCCTCTCCTCCCTCCTCGCTCGTATGATCTACTGACGTCACGGCTATCGACCCGAAATCCTAACGCTGGCCGCGTTTATATGCGCTTGCACACACGTGAAGCATTCGCACGTGTACGTTTACACGTTCCTCCGTTTGATGCATCACTATGCATACGCACGCGTATGTACACGCGCGATTCGTGTGAATCGCACTTACACACATCCTGGCTATATCAGAGAAGCGTGGAATTATAGTGGCATCGAACGATACCGAACTCATTTCTTATCACGATTTTCCAAGGATTTACGACTGACTTTAAGACAACAGGTGTTAACTCTCTGTTTTGGTGGTAACGTGTTGAACAACAAATGCTATCTGCTTATAATTAAATTGTTTGTTTGCCGAGACAGTGTCAAATGGTATATTTTCAGACGTTCAATATTGAAATTACGAATGCGGTGTTTACAGTTTAATCTTTGAACTTCGGCGTTTCTGCGATGTTTGTTATTCCTACGGTGTGATCTTGAATTGCACGTTCGTTCATTAACTGAATTTTTTTAGTAGCTTGTACTAATTGATATCTAGGTGTTGCCAAGGGAAAATGTGTAATTTTCAGATGATGTAGGATGATAAAAGTGTGTTTCGAAACTCGGAGTAATTTCTAAGATTGCAGTCCGAAACTTTCTTCTCCAACTGCAAAAATCTGGAGCAATTTGGACGATTGAACACCGAAGCTCGTGTACAATCTTCCAGATTATACTGGTCACTTCTTTTTCGTTTCTTTATTACCTCCATTAAGGTGTTTCAATCTTGTATTCTTCAACATAATTCCTCATCTATCTTTCCTATTCAATTAGGTCATTCTGTTTGTAGTGTGAGTATTCTGTTCCCTTTCAAATCTGTGAAAGAAATCAGTTTACTTATCAATATCAGTCAGGAATTTCCTTTGTTTTCGACAATGATTTCTCATTTTTTTTTTTTTTTGGTTTTCCTTTAACGTATTTTCTGCTTCATTGTCAATCTTTTAAAACACACGTGTTACTTAATGAGATGATCTAATGCAGGTACACATGTACAGTGTACATTGTACACTGTCAGCAGAAGTATGAGATCACTATGCATGTACAAAAATTACTGGAATTTCCAGAGATTGGTTAAAAATTTCCGGTTGCTTCAAAGAACTTTGTAATATTAATTTATTCAATGGTTATTAAATCTTTGAGTACTAGAGGACATTTCTACAGATATGTAAAAAATGCTAGATAATTTTAAGTGTAACTATACAGGAAACATTGATATTTTTATACTCTTCGTATTATTTGTTGCTGACGAGAAAATTAAGTAGGATAAAATGTTTTTACAAAGAAACGAAAATGAAATGATACATTCTTACTTATCCTCTCTCAGACACAATTCGTGAAGGTCTTTCTTACATATCGATCAGACAAGTCGAGATCTTTTCATTGGTCCTCCATCCTTATTGCTGCATACAATGCAACGCCCAATATTACCAGATTTTATTATCTGATATTATCAGATTTTCCAATGGTGCAAAAATGGTAACAAAGTTAATTTTTTTACGAGTTACGACACTTTGAAGACTAAACTGTTTTACGTAGCCCACTCTGCATATCACTCCTTATCACTCGAAAGGCTAATAGTTGCAAAATTAGTTTAGAATTATCAAAAATGTCGTCACTAGATAAACGATTCCAAAACCTTGGTCTTAGTATTTACGATTAGAAACGGTTTCTTTCACAAATTTTATCTCACGATTGCAATTGCCTTTAGTTACAGGCGATTCATCGACGATGCGGAATTTTAGAGCCAGGCCTATATACTCGTGTTATGAGCAATTTTTGTTGACGCACATACACACACGAACGGTGCAGTACATTCATACTTGAGCAAGACGTCACGTTCTCGTGACCTGTGTGCTGTTGCATACACATGGTGCACGTCAATGTGGGCTTATGTACGTCGTATCGGGACACGTCAAGGGCACGACCGTAGAATCAAGGATTCACGATGGAAAATCACAATCCCGGCGACGGAAAAAAGCAGCTCCCCGCGAAAATCAGGTAAGTAATCGCTCGAGAGCCTCGTGGCTGCCATTAACATTCAGCTGAGAGCAATTATCCGTTAGCCTTCGCTGTGTTCGGAGATTTCGTACGAGAGCTTTGCTTCTTTGTTAGCCTTGGCACGGTATTAGCGGCTTAATCCTCAATTTATAGGGCATAGCGGTTATTGCATAACTTTGAGATCGGGATTAATTCGGTGTTGATAAACAGAATGTTGAACAGCGAATGTCATGTGTGATTAACGTTTCCTGACAAAGTATCAAGTGAGAAGAATAGGCGAAACAGAGATCGATCGTCAAGTTTGAGGCGATGCTTCAGGTTTATGTTTCTTACGGCTTTCGCAATGTTTAGAGTAACTATAAGTTAGACAAACTTGTTCTTTTGCAAACTTAAATAGCTTAATCTAGGCAAAGTTAGAAAACACGAATCTAATATTAAAGCATAGCGAATCGATCAACAAGATCTACAAAATCGAACCCAATTTGTTTCTTTATAAAGAAGTACGGGGGAAAACTTTTGTGAAAACTAGTTAATCATGAAAATGACATGTTAGAAAAAGAATTGCTTTAGTGTATACCTATCTGTAACAATACTTGATTCAAATTATTGAGTGTTGAGCACCCAAAATGGGTAATACTTCACCTTACAGTCCAGATTTAACCATTTCTATTCATTCAAAAATCTGAAAAGAATCTTAAGGGCAAAAGGTTTCTTTAAAAAAAAAATGTATCGAAAACATTTATCCACGGCTAAGTAGATTACATAAAAATGTTGTCACCGTATCTGCATAAACATCGAAATAGGTGCATGTTGAAATACAAAAAGAAGAATGCGATAATCGAGTAATTTTCCAGAAGAAGCATCCAGTATTACGTCCTATCTTGTGTTTTCCACTTTTCGCAGATTTTATTCTAATTACCGCAGGAAATTCCGCTTTCGATTAGCATGAGGAGGAGCGTTCTGACGTAGCCGCGTTACACGTTGTCAGGTGAACAAGGGAAGGATAACGAATAATAGCGGACAAGTGACGTTCGTAAGAATGTAGCGCTTACAATCGTTCGCAACAACGTTAACAACGATCTCGCGAACCAGCTGAGAAAAGAATCTTTAACGATCAGCCTCCGTAGGTCCATTGTAACGCGCGTGTAAATCAGGTGGCAGAGCAACGTGTGCGTGAGTCGTCCTTGACATCCACGGCCTTGTTAAGAATTTTTCCGTATCCGATTGCTGTTCCAAGCATGCTTCGCGAGCTGCACTTGAAGAGGGGGAAGTGGAAGATGGGAAACAGGACGGAGAGATGGAAACCGGAAAATAGAGGAGGACAAGGAGATCGGTCGTCAAATGGTACACGCGATTCGGCCTTCATCGGGAAGCACATGGTAGAGAATAAAGTAGATTGGCTTGGAGGGATGCGTCGTCTATTCTGTCGATTACCAGGACAAATGAGATTGTTATAGACTTTAAAAATAGAATTTTATATCTACATTTGCAATTATAATTCGGTTACTGAATCACTGCTATTCACTATCGGTGAACAGAGTTCGGAACGCTTACGAATCTCCTGTGTTCTTTCGCGATTAAGTATGTAATTTAGTTAGGCAATCTCAGATAAGATCGGAGATTTAGTTGAGATCTCTAATAGACCATTATTACGAGATCATTTGTTAAGAAGTGTCCTTCGCTTGTCGGTGTCCTAAGGACAGCATTCTTGAAAGCGTCGTAAAGCATTGAGGAGACAACTGACGAACCTTTACGACCCTAACTTTCCTCTCATAATCGACTACACCTGAAATTGGGAAAACATCGTGTCCCGCTCTTTTGACTGGTCGAAATTTACAACACCCCGAGGACCGTTACGCCTTCAATACTCGCAAACTTTTCGGTTCTGAGATGTCGTAATGGATTTCGAGAGGTCGAAGGGTAACTCGGTATGATTTGCGACCTCTGTTGCTCCGTATTCTTTTCAGCCTGTTCACGAAAAGAAACACAGGCTGGGACAAAAATATACATTTTTTCTTTTTTTTTTCTTCAGACACTCCAAAGGAAAACCTTGAACCGTCCTCTTTGTTACGTCGAATTTATTCCAAAGTTTTTCAAGAATCATTTTACTCTTTCTTTAGACGCTCTGAATCATTCGGAAAGGTGATCACGTTATGCAATTTCGAAAACACTTCGGATCGTTACAAAAATACCTCGATACATACAGTTACTCCCAAAAATATTTCTATAATAAGGAAACAACCATTGGACACGGCACAGGCAAAAATGTTCATAATGTTCAACACATTATGAATTCGAGTAATATGAACATTACACTACGAAATATTCGAAATATGAATTTTCACTAAGCGTTCGAATGTTTGTGCAACATAGTAATTGGACGTAATTTCGATTCATCTGTGTTACAATGTCGTATGCGAAAATGCGTTGAACTAAAAATACGTAATTCTGAAGTACAATAAACGACGTTTCACAATGAAAAAGCATCAACCTAATCACTTAGAAAGGCAAGCGTACACAGTGTCCGAATATTTTTGGGAGTAACTGTATTCTCGGCGAACATTCGCTGCTCGCTATAGCTGATACTGTCCTAGATATTCCTCGATTCTTTGCTACTTGTTGAAAACGGGTGGAAATTTTACGGATACGTGGCACGGCCTTCGAATTTTACCTGTGAATAAAAACCATCAGCCTTAAAACGTTTTTAAAACGTTTAGGACTTCTAATAGGGATTGCTTTATAACCGGCACGATCTTTCTGTCGAACAATGCATCGTAAAACGCTCGATGACTTCAGGCTCGTGTCACACGCGCGTTTTACTGCCGTCACTTTGTGACAATGACAACGATAAAGTGTACATACACGCGTGCAATCGTCGATGGAAAACGGAGGATTTGGACCGCGTTCAATGGTACACAAATCCTCGAGTTCTTCGTAGAGTTTGTCCAGCAGATTTGTTTCCCATTCTAGCGTTCAAAACGTACGTCAAGATGTATCGTCAAAGGTCAACCTGTTATTTAGTCGTTATTAATAACCATAGCTGCCACGCGATTTTCTGCCCGTGTCGTGTCACACACGTCTGCACCGGAAATAGTCGGCTTTTTGAATGAACACTCATCATTTGCACCCGTCGAACACCTAGATAGAACTCCTACTGAAAGTGTCTATTATTAAGCGTGACTTCAGGAAACTTGATCGTTGCGCGAAGATCTAGCCACTTGTTACGATACGAAGCTTCGATTTTTTTGTAATTTCGTAAAGAAGGTTTGTTTCGTGATTAGGGAATTTTTCCTGGGATCGAAAAGTTGACAACTTTTTAGAAATTTGGAAATTATCGATTTTATTCGTGCATCAGTGTACGTTGGTTATGATAAAATTTCGCATTTTTAAAGTTCGCGAAACAGAGACACACGGTGTTTTTGGGATCGACAGAGAATGGTTAATTAGGTTGCGGACAATTTTGGAGATAAGAAATTTAGAGATTGACGAATTTGTCGGTTATCAGTGTATGTTGATTATGAAAAAAATTTCGCATTTTTAATGTTCGCGAAACAGAGACAGACGGTGTGGAGAATAAGCGAAAAAGTGTGTCGTGCCATTCCAGTTACCAAAGCCGGTTCGATTTCCGTGTGCGCGCCGCGCCGGTTATTGTTAGAACAACGAAGTTACGTGCTCGTTTACTCAAGTGGTTGATATACTGGCTTTAACATGTGAGCACGTGTGTGTAGAACAGAGGCCAAAGTGCACCTATGCCCGCGATTTCAGGCTAAAAACGGAGCCAAGGATATCGGGACGATAAGCAGGGCTAGGGTATCTCAAGCCCAATACCGTACTGTTCTTTGTTGACCAAGGACTGTCATCAATTCTAAAATTGTTCTTCCAGTTTATTCTATGATTTCACACGACCCTCGCGATATATCTATTTAATAGTTTCTCCAGCTCCGAACTACCAAACGTACCGTGTCGTTTAACGAAACGTCAAGCGGAATGCGTAAATCTATGTTTTCTCGTTCAGTTAGAAGGTGATTTCGTATTAAGTAATTGCCTTTAAAGGTCAGCTCTAGACGAGATTTTCTTTCCTCGATTCGTTCCCTTCGATTTTACCTTCGGAGCTGCCTTTATAGAAGGCTGCTTTACTATTTGAACATCCTTGGTCGAGAGGAGGCGAGGGTCGGCCAAGGTAATCTCGATGATTCGTCAAGGATCATCTTCATCCTAGAGAAAGCGAGACTTTCTACTTAGAGATGTTTACGAAAGTCATAAGGCACCAAGGGCAACTTCTTCAAACCGAGTTTTCACCGCACCGAAACGCTCCGCCAGACCTCTGCGGTTTCTTGCTGAAATTCCGGATCGATCCGTGCTGCTTGTACTCCAATTTCATGCTCTTCGGAAACATTTGGGGAACGTCTGTTTGGTAAAAGGTGGTCCGGAACTTCGGAACCGTTCTTTCGCCTCCCCGGGTGCAGATTCATTGTCTCGTTGATACAACTGTGCCGATCTGTATTTATGACCGTAACAACTCTTTCGTATATTGCCAGACTGAAGGGTTGTCTTCCGAGTGATATAACAGTAATTCAAAGTTCTGCTCGTATTTGTAGTAGGTGTGCCCAATTGTAAGATTTATTGTATCTTCGTGACGCAGTCCCTAAAATTAGCTGTAAGCATATTTTTCAGTTAGTCTCTGAAGTTATGTAAATTTGAGGAAAAGGTGAATGCTATTATGACATGTGACAATTGTGACAATACTCGTAATATTGCAGACCTTACGCTGGTTTTGCAAAATTATCAATCAAATTGTCGACAATGTGGAACTTCTCAAATTTAATAATCTTAGAAATATCAATAAATAAGTTTTCAAAAAATTCCGAGTATTTCTGAAAATTTGTTCCATTATACTCGTTACAAAAAATTGTGTGTTAACACTCGTATATTCCAACAGACTCGAACTGTTCATCTACGTTACGTAGATACACTATCCGGATAAGGAGGGTTAAAATGATCTAATCAGATCGGCACAGTGGAAAATGGTACGATCTGTTCAAGCAACACTCAGCTGTACGTTAACATTCAATCATCGTCTGATTTTTCCATCATACCGACCGTATTCATCCGAATGAACACGTTAGCCTCGTTCGAGCAGATTTATGAATCGCCGCGTATACTCAATAGCGCTCGCCGCGAAGAATACTAAGGACCAACTGTACGGACGCGTAGAGACGCTCGTAAACGCCAACGAACAGATATATCGGCCGTTTTAGCCAGACAGGGAAAAGACGTAGTCTGAAGGGTCTATGATTTTCGCGGACAATAATCATATTTCGCAGTTATCCGTCTCGCGCTGCAAATTGGTCGTTTTACGCTCCGTCCGAGGGTGCGCTAACGTAATTGGATGAAATACAATTCGTCAGGCACCCGCAGCCATAAATTTGCCCGGGCAGGCCGTAAACGGGCCGATTCTTTTCACTTTCGTTCGGAGACCAACGAGAAATGTGTGTCAGGAGGTCATCAGGCCATTGGCCGTGTTCCACTTTCCGAGCCCCCTTTCCCTTTTCGAGAGCGAGACCACGTTGTCGTTTTCGCTCCCTGTGTTCGCGTTTCGTGGAACCAGGACTGATGGAGTAGGAGACGTTACAGAAAGGAAAAAACGAACGCCTTTTCCTTCCTACTTTTACGCTGCCGCGTTTCGATCCCTTGATTTCGCAAGCGTGCCTCCTCCGCATTTCTTTTCGAGAAACGGCCAAGAGATGATTTCTCTCCAAACGGTGTCGTATTTAACCTGGTGTTGATCTAGTAGAGCCTGATAAAACCAACGACAGAATTTTCATTCTGTTATTGTTGTAATTGTAAATTGATGAGGTTTCCTTTATGTCACATTTCTCTTATCCTTAGATCCATCAACGAGATTTCAGTTTGAGGCTTTGAAATAATGCGAATAGAAAATGAGAATTCCAAATTTTCCAAATATGTAAATTCGCCAGACTAACGTAGAGTTAATGGAACAAAGTTTACTTAGAAATGGGACATTCAAAATCACACTTTTCGATCGATTCAGTCACACTAACTTCGACATAAACTAGAACACCAATACCGTGCGTTAATTTTTATAAAAATTAAATTAAGTCTGGTAATTTTATGTTAGAGGCGAATGAAAAAGTATCACATACTAAGCAGAGTTCACCGTACATGCGCGTACAATTGATCATCGATCTATCAAACAATTACCATCACATCTAAAACACGATTCCATCATAGAGAAACGACAGAACCGGTCATTAATAACCGTCCACCCTTTCGACGTCTAATTCTTTCTTCTCGCTTAGTTATGTAAACTCATTTCAATGATGCAACACCGTTAAACAATCTCAACGGTATACAGCGTGTATTGTCACACTTTCTACCGTAATTGCTTCATCGGCTACCGGTAAGATTTATTTTCCCGCGGTGTGGATAAATCGCCTCTGTGGAATAGAACGAGTGTAGGCACCGAACGATTCTCGGTTGAAAAGGGAGAATGAAATCGTGTTGGAAAAACGAGGGACACTCGAGGGTGGACAAGTATGATACCTGCGTGCAATGGACTCTATAAGTTGTCGCGTAATCGAGTAACTATTAATATTGGTCCGCCTTCTGGATACGTGTACACACACACGCGCACATACGTCACATTATGTAACGAGATTTTTACGAGATCGTAATGACACCGTTAAACGGCGACACCGAGGTATTCTAATGGCCGCGTTATCGTCCGCTCCAGACGTCGTAAATACGGGACGCGGATGGACAGGAGTCGCGTGTAATCGGGTAGCCATTAATATCAGTCCGCCTCTTCGATATAATTTCAACCGGTGGCCGCCACCGCTTTATCCCGGAAACGGCTTTCACTTTCTCCCCCACTGCGATCCGTCGTGGTAACTTTCACTAGCAGCGAGACCTCCGCGAAACGGGCCCGTGCGCGTACCTACGATTGTAGATCGGCAGAGAGAAGAAGAAGAGAGAAACAAAAATGAGAGGAAGAAAGAATCGGGTTTCTGGGTCGGCTAAAGAGACAAAGGCGTGTTCCTCCTCCTCGCTTCTTTTGCAGTCTTCCGTTTCTTCCTCACCCGACGACCTTGTGAATCTCTGTTCTCAGAACCTCGATGGACGGAGCTTGCAATTTAGAGACGATCGAAAATTTTCCTTCCACTTTGGTAGATGACATTGAGAACGATTAGTGTACGAGGAATGTCAGTTTTACGGGTATGTTTGAAGACGTTGCGTGAAGCAACTGTTAAATGCTAAGGAACACGAAGAGACACGGATAAAAACTTTCCTTTGTCCGTTCGTTGTTTGGCCTCTGACATCAGCTTCTTCTGTGGAACCACGATTTTCGGCTGTTTTTGAGAATCTTCGACACGTGTTCGAGTAAATAGGTATAGGTACCTATCGTTTGATCTTGTCAGTTCACGAATATGACACTTTATATCTTTATTATTAGGTCATCCTGAATGTTCCCGAGGTTTCAAGTCGTTCATTCTGAAGAAACATGATTTCATTGAAGTTAAACATTTTTATTTAAAATAATTTCGATAGTGTTTGATACACTTTTGCAAAAGAGTATTAATTTCTGGCATATAAAACACAGAAAGCGTCTTCAGTGGTGTTTTTTTTTTTCAAAATGAACGGTTTTAAATCGCGGGAACTTTCAGGATGACCTAATATTTACAAGGAAATGTGGTATATGGTGTAAATTAGTGTATTAGGTGTAAATTAATTCGGTGCCTTTTTAAACAAAATTCAGATTTTATGTATGGATCAGGTAACATAAATTTCATTATCATAGTAGTCTCCATTATTTTTTATAACTTTAGTCCACCTTTCGACTAACTGCTGGGTTTCATCGCGAAGAAAATGTTGTGGTTTCGATTCGATGAACTCATCATCGTATTTCATTAAAACTACCACAAGATTATTTTCGTTCGTAAGAAGAAAAATTGATGACAATTTTACATTTCGATGGGAGAAGTAAGAATCAATAATTATTATAAAAAAATTGTTTTGCAATAGTGTAACAGTACAACAATGTAACGCAACAGTGTAGTAAAACAATGTTAAATTGTAAGTTATTAGAAATGGGTAATAAATTTCAATATTTAATTAATTACAAATTAGAAAATTAGAAATGTTAAATTGTAAGTTATTAGAAATGGGTAAAACAAAAGGCACCGAATTAATTTGCACACCTGATAGATTTTAAAAGAACAATCAATTATAAAACATGACTGAAAATTGTAAATATCGAGCACCGAATTTACACTTTCCTCACGATCACCTGTATAAAGATTTCGCGATTCGTACGAAGAAAGCGATACACGAAGTGTCTCGAGGGAGGTTCCCAATGTGTTTCCCGGAGTTATGTAGGTCCGTTGACTCGAGGAGTGGTTGTAAAGTCTAATATACTTCTCGTCACTACCGGACACTGGCAATTATAGCCGGCAATCGAGGCCCTGTGTCAATAATCGTAAATGCATAAAGCAGTAAATGGCGGGCACGAGGAGGCACGCGAGGGCCACGCTCGAGCCGGCCTCGCCAAAGCGGAAAACGCCCCCGCGTTCCTCTTCGGTCAGTTTACGAAGACGTGTCGATCGATACCACTTTACTTCTTTCCTTTTTGAGGGCCGACGGTTTTACGATCCGATGGAGAACGTACGGTCGTTCAATTTTCGTTCCCCGGCCAGTGTCGTCAACGCGACAGATGTTTCTGTTCTTAAATATCGCTTTAATGGCGTTCCCGGTACCACTACTACGGTCGCACGAATAGAGAAATTGTCCGCGTGCTTGTCCCGAGAATTGGGTCTGTGAGAATGAGAACGATGATCCATGTTAAGAACCCATTTTTTTTTTTTTTTTCATTCTTTTCAGCGTTTCATTTTAGAGATTTTTTAATGTTTTATTCATAATTGTTGGGTTTCGTTTAAAAACTGATACAGAAATGGATGGAAAAGAAAAAGTAGTATTACAGGTTATGTTGTATCGTTTTGATACAACATTTATCGTCATTTACGATCATTCTGATCTGAAAATCGCATTTGTTTTGCTCCACTAGCTGGAGATCCTTCAATACAAACTTATCATTTTTTAGTAACTTTTCTTATTCGACTTCTTCATCCTCATTAGTATCGTTTCTTAAGGATTTTCTTTAGGTTTATTAAAAATTGAATAAAACAGGATGCTTATCTTCCCCTTTTCTCCATTTGCATTCATCTTAATCTGAACTTATTTTAACACTAACCTAACCACTAATCCATTCTGTTCAATTATGTGAAGAAGCTTTCAATTCGAAGGCAAATAATTTTTCCTGAAAAATCCCATTATCCAAGTGTATTATTATACACATTTCTTTTGTAACCGAAATACAGCTGTACTCGCTGCGTCAGGATTGCGATGCAAAGCGCGACAATAAAACCGGTAGTCCGAAACATAGCGGGTCGATAGCGCGTATTCAATCGCAGAAATGTAATCGGGTCAGTCGAGCGGACTATGATAGAGAAGAACGCTTAGAACGACGTATATGTATACCGGAGGTCGACGCTCGTGAGCACACAAAAGCTTGTATTATGCGTGGCCCGACGGTAGCAAGACGCTACGAATGTGGTATACGCGTATCAAAATGTATTATTCGGATTGGTATCGTATGTATTATTCCCAGTGGTTGGTGACCTTCGAAAGGGATCGAATAGGGACCCGACAGCACAGTTCGGCCTGGCAAAGTGGGTCACGACCCCGAAATATATGCCACCGAACTGTCTACTCGCTCACAGGCTCTATAGCACTCTGCTTTTAGGCCGTCTGCCTTTCGAGGTTAAAGGTCAGCTAGCTTCTACGTTTCACACGAAACGTATTTATAGCGGGAGACTTGTTACTTCTTCCATATCACGACGTGTCTGACGGTTATCGAACAAACTTTTACGCCCCGTAGGTATAGCTGGTGGAAGCGATATACAGCGAGGTTATAAATTAAAGCATTCAAGCAACGACACAGATTGATGTAATCGCAGTTAGGACTGTCATTGTGAATTGATATTTAAAATTTCTCCCTACAGCCTATCGTTTAGGCTACACTAAAGTATTAAGTAACCTCCAGACTATGCAGAGATGAGCAGATAGCTAGCGAGACGGCACAGAGGGAGGATGGTACAGTCGGTGGAAGAAATATAGTGAGGTCGTGAATTAAAGCATTAAGTAGTGGCACCAACTGATGCAGTAACATTCAGAGTCGAATGCGGTATTTCTCGTTTTTCGATTAGGACGGAATCAAAGCTAAGGCATACTTCGTGCAACCCTGACTTATGTTTCAGGTCCTCATCTTTTCAGATTTCTATCGATTCACTTGTCGATATACTTGAACGTGTAAACTTTCGCGCCTGACCAATTTCACGACCTCGCTATATTTCTTCCATCGACTATACTTCTCTCGTACCGCCTGACTCCTCTGTCACGCAATTTTATATGACTCCATTCGTCGATGTTATCGCGTTAGCTGATAATAACGATACGTGTGCCTCATTTCTACGATTGTGCTAAAGAAGGTTGGCCTATGAGGATATAACCCAATCAGACTTCTCACCTCTGCGTAGTACTTTGACGCCCGACTGATTTTACCACCTCGCTGTATCGCTTCCGTCGACTATACCTACTTGTACACGTTCGATCGTAACTTATTACCGATTCCGTTTTCGGTCCTTTTTTCACCGATTTCTTATCGCGCTCATTTTCTACGAATAGAGCGTGTTTTATCATCTACCATCAGTCACCTTGCAAAAGACCAAGTTCACTTCACTTTCTACGTACCGCCGCCGTAAATAGTTTTATGCGCGAGCGTTGCTCGCACGCGAATGGGATTCGATGCATGTGGTTGGCTCGTCACCGTCGGGAAAAAGTCTCTCGACCTTGTTTCACCAACTCTGTCGAAAGTAGTAGTATGTCGCGGGAGGTGTCTTCGAGAAGAATTCCTTCGGGCTCATTGTCTGTCCGTGAACAATGGGAGAATAAGCTAAACTCGAAGAAGTGGGTGAATAGGTCACCGAGTGTTATATGTATGTATGCGCGGTAGAAACGGAGCAATTCGTTTCTTTTTCCGGGCGTAGAGGACCACGCTGGGACGCGACCGGTTTCATCGAAAGTCGAACTTCTGTACACGTGTGTATGTGTGTGTACGGGAAAGCATATGGAATGATACACTATTGAAATTCGTCGCTGATTGCCTGGTTGCTCGCTTTCGCCGTTGACAACCTGCCGTTTTGTTTTTCAAATCGGTTGGACTAGACTTTAGATGTAAAAAGACACAATTGTCAGCAATTTCGTATTGAGAAATTTCAACGTGGGAATTATTGATATTAGCGCTGAATGTTGAAATTGGCAGGGTACAGCAAAGAGTTTTCCTTCGCTACTTTAATTCTATTACTTCTGGTTACACTCTTTACTTTTCTTTCGAACACATTGTTCGATCCATTATCCTTAACTACCTGCCATAAATTTATCCCTCGAAGGTGGAACTTTGAAATTAGCTTTCATAACAGCGTTACGTGGCTACTTCTATTACCCTGCTGCGTTTATGTTGTTTCTCAACTTTCTTCCGCTTATTTGTTTCTATTTTTTGTAATATCGGTTGTAAAACATTATTGGCGTTAAATGGAGGAACGTTCGATGTATCAAGCGGAGGAACATTTCTAAGGATATTGCTAGTTTTTGTTTCGCAAAACACTCAGTTTACTCCGTTCGACGTTAAGATTCGCTGCAGTGTTTAATGTTCAAAATGACCATTTTTCCATTTATCGGATAATCGACGAATTCCCTCTCTTCGAAAATATGACGATTTTGAGTCGATAAAGTGATCAAGATTAAAAAAAAAAAGGCATCGAATTAATTTCCGCACCTAATACGTAGCTTTTTAAAGCTTCAATTCTTTTTACAGATTTTCAAAATTTGATCGTTGCTCAATTTTTCATTACCACTGTTCAAATTAACACAGAGGAACATTATTACATCTTTTCTCAACGTTCGGTCGTTGCTCAATTTCTGATCTAATTAAATTCGTTCAAGAGGTGCTGCCCTCTGGTTGATCCTCGTCGAGTCAAGAGTCGCGGTAGATCGCGATCCACGGGATCAATTTAAATAGCAGCTGCATCGTGATCACGGGAGGCTCGTCGATCGTACTCTCACTTTCTCTGCGATATTCCCGGCGACCCGGTTTTTCAGGCGACACAGTTTGTTCCATAAAACGAGAAAGTGAACGTGTGTAGCCCACCTCCTCCTCTTCCTCCTCCGTCACGTCTTCCCCTCCTCTTTTTCACCGGTGAAATTCTTTTGCGTAGGTGAGACCGGCACGAAAGCTTTTGTCCGCACGGTGTAACAGGGTAATCAGTGTCCTCGGGAATTATTATTACCTTGGAGAAATGACGGAGATAAATCTGTTCCAGCGACTTCCTAGTAGCAACGATAGAGCACAGAGAAAGCTTTGTCCTCGTTAGTCGAAATCAGCTTTTGTCGTGTCGCTTTCTGTTTTGATATACACGCTCGAATGTAAATTCTCGTCGCCAACCAGATGTAACGCCGCGGGTTTTTCTTCAAGATCAAACAGATCGCTAATTGTGTGAACAGCAAAACGAGCAAAGTATCGACCTTTCTCTATTGCTATCGGCTACTATAGGCGTTTCGAAAAATTGCTCTTACTGTTGGAGCCTGTTTCTGCACTCTATTTTAATTTCATAAAGGGATTTTTAACATGACACAGCCGAAACACCGAATTTTGCCGCACTGTTTTGAAAATCTGCCGCAGCGAAAGGGTTAAAATATGAATTTTCGAACCGATTCATCACTGCGAAAGCACGTTTTCTATCGAATCAGTGTAACGACAACGAGGTGCACTCGAACTTGCGATTCGAGGCACGAACAGGCAAAAAATACCGATTCCTTCGGGGAACAAGAGTGCGCCGCATAA
>NW_017100255.1:499396-501100 GCF_001263275.1 Habropoda laboriosa | reverse complement strand
AAGATACCGTGACGTCAGGGATCACCAACGACATTCCATTGTCACGGAGGTCGACGGTTCGCTCCTGTCGTAAGAGGAAAGCACGAAAGTCATAGAGGAAGTAGTTTATTAGGGAACTCGTTTAAATAATGCGTGTCCGATACATCGAGTCACAGCTATATTTGAATCATAACCTTCGCTTTCCGTTGTTTGCATCGGCGAAATATAGTCTGACCGAATGTATTTTATACGATTAACAATTATCATAAGGCGAAATAGGCGCAAGTTGGAGCCACACTCTCTATGGGGCCACATTTTTAAAACTCCTCACAAACGACAATATAAAAAACACAGCCTAGTTATAGTTGCAAAATAAAATACTAATAAAAACAAGAGAATATACATATATAAAAATAGATACAGAAACAATGGAACGAATAGTTAGATGGAAGGTTGTTTTGCCGATTTTTCTTGCATTATTCAGCCGCGTTAACCGATTGGCATATATTACTTATCGATGATAATGTAAACGACGTGGCCGTCATTTAGACGAATGCACTTTCCTCTGGCCGCTAGAAAAATCCATATTCATCCGGTTCCCACAGTGACACGCACTTCTGGAAATATCTGCGGCACGCTCACACGAGGCGCACAGGTGTGAGATCATCCACACATCTTTTCCACGTGAGTCAAGGTCGGTTTCCAAGGTTCACACCGAAGCGTTTCCTAGTTGATTACGTTCAATGAAACGCATTATGCATGTGCGTTCGACTGGATGGCAACCGATAGGACTTGGCGGTCCTCAAGCGCTTCAATTCGCTTGTCAATGAGGTCAGATGCACGTTCCAGCCGCGTATCGCCTCTTTGACAGTAGAAGGACCAGTCAGATCGAGATGACTCATTAGCGAGTTTCCTATAGTTCGTTTCTTTTCAATGATCGTAATAGTATCATCAGTTCACTTTAAACCAACTGAAATGTTTCTTCGAACAATAGGAGATTGATACTGGAGTATCGTTTTTCAAAATTTCAAATACCCAACCTCTGAAGTTCTTAACCCTTTCGTGACCAGTGGGACGTCTATGTTCCACTCGAGTACTCGAACAAAAATTTATCTCAATTTCGAAGAAATTCGTCGAAAAATAATTTGGTCAGGAAAGGGTTAAGATACCAAGTTTTGCAAGGCTCTTCAATTTCGAGAACTATGTTATGTCAAGTGTATATGAATAATTTTTATAATTACAGTTGACTAGTAATTCTTACGTGATATCGTAGAAACTTAATTTGCTTGGTTATTTAAGAATGATAATTTTACATAATATACATTATGAAACACATCCGTCTGAAAGTATTAAGAAATCAAATTTCTTAGCACACAATTTATGAATGACGAGGTAGAAGATGAGAGATCTCCCCAACGATTGTTCGCTCCTTGCAATTCTTACAGAGAATGATAAATTCCTTTGAATGAATTTTAGTTCTGTGCCAGAGATGTAAATTAATCCTGAACTCTCAACGATTCGAAATTAAGGAATCAGTTCAAGTTGCAAGTAAACGAATTTTTCACGAAGACAGTTCGATTCACGGGGTAAATATGTAAGTTAAGAAGCGGTATTTAAGAGACGAGTTGAACGAACAAAGCACGCTGGAATGCCTGGATGCACGTATTGGAACGAAACGAAGTAGCAATGTTATACGGATGTATAATGGCGACAAGGCTACGGCTC
>NW_017100255.1:459142-499365 GCF_001263275.1 Habropoda laboriosa | reverse complement strand
CGAGCCGTTGAACGAAATGCGTAGACAAAGGAGTCGCAAGCGAGGCCTTCGTAGCACGTGTGTAACTGCCTTTAACGCTATGGGGAAACATAAATAAAGTCAGGGTCGAGTGACCACACGTCGTCGTCCCTCCATGGCATACTCCCGGTCTGTTCCGCCCAGTAAATGATGGTTATTCGCTAAACATTAGGTTCGAAGAGTTTTACAGCCGGAGAATTTTCAGCGCGTGAGGAATTTCGATATGTCTAACGACTGGTTAAATCCAACCGTACAATGTATACTCGGGTATGACGAAACAGGTTGATTTTTTATATCAAAGAACGTCAAACGATGTATTTTATCCGCGTCTTTTGCACATTAGATGGAGACATTTTAAATACAGATTTAAACATTATTTTTTTAACGTCATTCCACTGCTCTAACTCGAGAAAAAAATTTGGACACGCCAACACATTGGTCCATGTTTCTTTAACTCGATGAGTAAGAATTTGTCTGCGACATTTTCAGCAATGTTTTTAAATAAAATAAACACATTATTGAAACTTATTGCATTATTTTAAACTACATTAAATTCAGCCTAACGAATAGTCAGGCTGGCTGAACCAAACAGATTATACTTAACTAATACTCAAATTCGATTTTCTCGAAAAACAGATTCCTATACGACCAAATTTTATTCTATACTTTCCACTTACTTTTACACGAAGAATCCTATCCTATTGTGCCACAATATTCGGTACATCTTGTATAAATGAAAAAATAGACGAAAGGTGAACCAAGTAAATTATGACGAGTTAAGGGCATGCGTATATTCAAATTCGATTTTCTCGAAAACAGAGCTCTCCACGAGAAAATTTTATTCTATATTTTCGTTTCATTTAAAACAAAACAAAAAATAGACAAACTTGATTCCTACGAATCGCGGGATTTTCCAACCGAAGAATCCTCAAAAAGAGAGCATTAGCTTAAAAAAGAAATGGAAGTAAAGCGCTCGGAAGCTCAAGGCAACTCACCCTGTCAAGCCCTGCGGTTAAATGTATCGCGGCGATATTCGAATTAGAATTGACGTCGTTTAATGAATGAATTAGCAAAGTTCCCAGCGAGTCGCTCGGCGAACTAGGACGAAGCCAATTTGCGTTATCGGAGGACATCTGCTCGTTTGTATAGGCCGAAGGTCCTACGAGGCCTTTTGTCGCGCACAATGCCGCGCGTTGTACACCGCTCAGACGATGGGGATGGATGCGCGCGATATTCGCTCCCGGCCTTTATGCACGACGATCGGCCATGGATCCGGCGGCGCTATTAAGGTGATTGTTGCAGGTAGATAAACAGGTGTGGTAAGGACAACCGAGATCAAGTTGAATCTGAACATGGAAGTCGGCCCCGAATCGTCTCGATTTTGCTTTATTAATTATGCACGATAAATATACGTTTTTCACGGTCGAGGAGAGAAGAGGAGATCCTTCCCCGATGGGTATCTCCGATAACCGAAGGATTATTTACGGCCTCGCTCAAAGTTTTCACGCCAAAGCCACCAGGTGTTCGTTATCGCCTTTTTCTGCTTCATCTGTTCCACCAATATCACGATAAAACTACATTCGCTATATAGATTCTCGTGGTATTTCCAGATGTGTTAATTAACCTAAAAAGGAGAAAAATAAAAGGAAATGATACATCGACGAAATATATCGACTGCTTTTTGATACGTTGCCAACATTCATTCTCGTGGATCTCTTATTTTTTTCCATCACACTGTTCGTAATAAGAAAACAAAACAAACTCTGTTCTGTAATACCGTTAACCCTTTCACTGCTGTTGGTGCTTATAGGCGCTTTGAAACTTTGTTCGCGCTGTGCCCTTGGCGCCTATAGTCGCTTCGAATATTTGCCTGCGCTGTGCCCTCGGCGTTTTTTCCCACACTCTCACCTTATTTTAATCTTTAATTTTTGTTTTCTTTGCGCACTTCCACCTTAATTTAATGGAAGAAATTAAACATTTTTTTAAAGTTTATAAGACACCGAAGCGAAAGATTTCGTGGTCGCAATTGAGCATCTATCGTCTGCCACGAGCGTTATGTAGATGCGTGTAATTTCCATTGAATATCTGCTATCTTAATTAATGCACACTTTATGTCAGGTGAGTACTATAGTTAGTCGTAGTATGTAGTGGCTGTTTCGTGACAAACAGAACCGTAGTCGAGCGATTGTAGTCGTCCATAATGGCGAAAGGGTTAAAATGGTCTGATGGAGAACGTGTTAAGGCGTTCACAGGACCATTTGTGTGTTACCTGGGTAACGCAGGAATTTTAACAATTCTTCCTTTTTTTCCCACATGAAAACACCTATTCAAGCGTGATCCATCCGGTCAGCAGTGTTAATTTCTCCACTGTCGGAACAATGTGTACTCAACGGTTAAGTCGTTTGTCTTCCTAAGGATCGTTATTAATCGAATACACGGAAAAATGACAGGCAGCCGTCAAAATGTCTTTATCGTTCTGTTATGTTCGCGGTGTGCGTGTTGTATATGTACATAAAGACGACGCCTTCGGCGGGGATCGTTCCCGGTTTCTCTTTAAGGCCGGCCAAGTCCGAAGGACGCGTGCGTCGACCGATTAAACCGGCGCAATTATCGCACGGGGACCAGTTCCCGCTATTCCAGTTCTCTACTCTTTCGGTTACGTAATCCCGATTGTCGGATCGCATAAATATTCTCGCGGGATCCGTTATGCCGTTGCACGCGTGAATGAGCCAACGCAGCCTTTATGTAACGACCTTCTTCCGATTCGAAGCGATGCATTCACGGTTGCATTCTTCCCGACCGATTGCACCGCCTTCAGAGGAGGCGATCATTTCGCTGAATTCTCCTTACACTTTTCGATCGCGAGCTACGTTTCTCGAGATCATCGTGACAGCTGACAGGCTCTTCTTTCTCTGTGAAATTTCGCGATTCGAGTCTGGTTACGTTTCACTGTTACCGAAGTCTTTGCGCAGTTTGTACGCTGGGATAACGTCGTTTCGAAATTTTAATCGAATCGTCGTTGAGAGGACGGTGTTTTCGTATTGATTAAAAAGAAAAAAAAGGAAGGTAGTTCTTTGGTATCAGTTTAACCCCTTACGACTTTTTAATCGCTGTGTTTGCAATGCTTCGGCAATTCTTTAATCTCTATGTTTCAGCGATTCACGCTTTTAATACAGCGTTAAATAAAAAAGAATTAATATAATGTAATGTGGAATTTGTGTTTGATAATCGTTGGTCTTAAATCGAAGCTGAAGTTATACCTAAAATACAATTCTTCTTTTGTCGTATCTTGGCTATAATCTGCACCGTGAGTGTGACCGTGTATCGATTAAAACTGCTAAAAAGTAAGAATGTTGTATTTACACGAGCAAAAATAACGAATAATTTGTTAATAAAAGCGATTAATTGTAAATGTTTGTTGAGTGATTACTGAAAAATGTATGCAGAAAGCTCTTCATTATCACATTATCACAAAATTGCAGTACACAGAATTCAGATTAGAGTAATTCGACATATCCAGTGAATCAAGGTCTGATAGCTGAAACGAGGTTAATGATCATCCGTTACGTATTTTGCTAAAATACGTTCCACGAATGCTAAAGAAGATCGATCATTACGGAGAACGACGTATGTAATTTAATTAACGCAGCCGCTAATCTCGTTAATTAAAGAATTAATTGCTCTTTAAAACCCTATTATAAAAGCTTCTCATTCGAGCTGATATTGAATTACGATAATATCTCCCTTACTTCGTTTCAAGTCGCTTTTGGAATGTACGAATCCGTTTAACGGCACAAGGAAGTATCGATATGCATTGTGAAACGTCGATTATGAAAAAAATACTAGCACGGATCATAAAACCGTATCACCGTTAGCCTTTTGTTTAGGATCCGTGAGTAGAGTCAAAGGTGGCGTTCAAATGTCGTATGACGTGGTTAGTTCCAGTTTCTCGAAAGCAAAAAGGAAAAAAAATCGATCGAGGAATCAGGAGGTCATAGTGACGTGTCGCGAGTACCGCTATCCTCTCACCTGCGTGAGAGGTGTCCTTCATCGGCCTTGAAGTCCTGTTCGTTTTCCTCAATGACAGTACGAGTTAATTATTCATCGGTGATTGTTCCACATTGCCTTCGTTTCCTTCTCTCTTTCTCTCTGTTTCATCGTCTCATTGTCATAGCTAATCTTGAAATGTTTCATCCTTGATCGTACAGTTTAATTTCCTCATTTACGTGAACAACTAGCTTTACATTTTTTTCTTCTTTTATAAACGCAGACACTTCTTACTTCCATATGATAATTTCTATTAAACGATTCCTATTAATCTTGAATTAGTCTGACGAGGTCTGACAAACCTAAAGTCATAATTTGTACAATTGTAAAAGTAACAAATCAGAGAGGTTCGATCTATTTACATCACGATTTATTATGTGATACATAACCTAACCTTATAAACTGTAAATTTCCTTTATTCTCAGATACATCGATGAGGTTTCAACGGTTTGGGGTTTTCAGACAGTGGAAAAGATGAGAATCTTTTATTTTCAAATTGTCGTGAAAATTTAGTAGACCAACCTGAAGTTAGAATCTATCCTTTCTATTAATTACAATTTTATATAGAGAATTTAAAAATCGATTTTCCCGCCGGAAGGACTCGAGAAAATTACGTCGTATGCATATGCTCGCGAGCACAGGAAAAATGGAGTGCGATCGAATAGTTGCGTCGAGGATATTTCAGTAATGTTTATCTCCGTCCACATCTCGAAGGACACAGCATAGTTTTCAGACAGTGGAAAAGATGAGAATCTTTTATTTTCAAATTGTTGTGAAAATTTAGTAGACCAACCTGAAGTTAGAATCTATCCTTTCTATTAATTACAATTTTATATAGAGAATATAAAAATCGATTTTCCCGCCGGAAGGACTCGCGAAAATTACGTTTTATGCATATGCTCGCGAGCACAGGAAAAATGGAGTGCGATCGAATAGTTGCGTCGAGGATATTTCAGTAATGTTTATCTCCGTCCACATCTCGAAGGACACAGCATAGAGAATGACACGATCGATATCTTGGAATTGTGCTTCGCATTGTATGCAGTTTGCTATAACGGACCTCCAGCTGACAATCAGGCTGACCTTTGTCACGTCACATTCTTTTTATCGTAATTGAAAAATATTTGCTCGATAGTGCGCCCGATGATGGATTTCCCGCGCGACATTTACCATTTATTCGAAGTCACACGATTCAGGCAGATCGTTCTTTGTCTATTATTACTCGATTTTCATGGAACTGGTAACAGATCCCTCGCACACTTCTTTAACCCTTTCGCTTGACGCGTATGGAAGACGGTAGATGTTCAATCGCAGTTGCAAAATCTTTTATTTCGGCGTTTTAAAGTTAAAAGGAAAATGTTTTAATTCATAACTGTTTCTAAATCAATTTATCGTTTTGAAAATTAAGGTCGAAGTACGCGAAGAACGAAAAAGAAGGATTAAATTCGCCATCGACGGCACAGAGCGAGCAAATACATTTGAAACGCCTATAGGTACCAAGGTCACCGTGCGAGTAAATACATTTGAAACGCCTATAGGCGGGCAAGGGCACAGTTTCGAAGCGCTTATAGGCGCTAAGCAGCAGTGAAAGGGTTAATCACTCGCGATAGCAGTAAGAGGAAAGAAACGCAATAGCTCGACGAATATGGTTACTAATCGATGAACGAATATAGCTTGTCCTTCTACTTCGTCGAAGTGTCAAGGATATTTAAACAATTAATTGGCCGGGATGCTCAGATCGCGGTCTTTAAGGAAGTGTTAACGACTCGTCTAAACGGAAATGTTGGTAAAAGGAAGGTATCTATCAACCACAACGTCCTGTGTCGCATTACAAACTTTCAGGGTCGATGTGAACGTGAAAGAAAGCCATTATTACTTGGGAACTAGGGATCGCATTATTTTTAGCGGAACGATTTATTAATCATCGTTCCACGCAGATTAAGCGAAGTTTAATAATAGCACGAACGCAACGAAACACTTAATATTTGCAAGTAGGACTGTCGCTTAAGTGAGTTTATTTATAACGAACAAATGAAGGCCTCGAGGCGTAATTATTGAATCCATTACGGCACGCGTTCATTGATGGAGATTTAACGCGTTTTCACTTGGTAAAAAAGTTCCGAGAAGAAAGAAAAACTTAGATTCCTCTATCTTCGTCGATTCGGTATTCAGAGTGAATTCGCGTGTCGTATTAAAGGGGTAATTCTGGTTTTCGGGGTGGAAAGAAATCGATATTTTTCTTTCGCAGTTTTTCACTCTTTATAGTTTGGAGGATATTTCTGTCAAATGATTTTTCGAAATTGAATATTTAACCAATTGTCAAAGTTATGAGGGTTTGAATGGCTTAAGATCATGGCCGACTCACAGTGGAGTGTTTGTACGAAAAAGTTGCTTAAAATTATTTGACTAATTTTAGAAATGGTGAAACTTAATTGTTTCATGCAATTTTTACGTGACAACTCACAGGAGAATGAAAAATTCAGAAGTAAATCGATTTACATACGTAATTTATCTTATTGTGAAATTTTCATATTGAAACTCTCAATTGGAAAGTTAATAAGGAAGACAAGAATTTCGCAGAATAGTAGAAAATTAAAAACAAAAATTCTTTTTACATGGCCTTCTTCTGCCTAAATTCTGGCGTCACAGAAATGGTCGTTATGACACTTCCTTTTAATAACATTATAAGAAAAAGAAACACTTTTGATTTTTAATTAAGCTTAAAAATTTAAATTTTTGCCAGTTTTCCAAATAAAATACTTCGCTGCGTGACTGAGAGTAATGTTTACGCAATTTTCCGATCTCCGTTGCCCCCTTTCATATTTTCGAGTCTTCCCTGTAGAAAAGTCGTACTGTTCACGCAACTCGTAATAAATCACCGCGAAGGATTCCTCTGTTGTTCGAAATTCCTCGTTACAACCGTTCCTTTCAAAATATTATTTTCCCTAACGATGAAGAGCAGGATACCAAACAAGGATGATGCGGTTCTCTGTTTTATTTGCTCGTTTTATTGCGACATTATTTGATCGCGATAACGAGGACGGGAAGGTAATCACGTGACTTCCGCAGTGGCTGCACTTACATACGCAGGGAATAAACGTTGCCGAGGATGGCCGCAATGTCCTGTGTGTCACATTTCAGCAACGATCGTACAGCGTTAAGATGCATCCGTGATGGGAACGACAATCGCTGTTCGAAAAACCGCAACTTCCTTCGAGTGCAGTAAAAATCAAGGATACGTTACTAACTTTCCCTCTTACGGCCCCGGTGGAATCCGTTTCTTCTGGAATTATATGCGTGGAGGAAACGGGAGACCTTCGCGCCGAGACCTCGATATTTCGACGAGCCTATGCAAGGTGCGTGTTTATACAGAGAGGGAGAAGAAGAAGAAGAGAAAACGAAGAAAGAAAAGAAAGATTTCGATAAACACGTTGTAAAACTACCATTGGGAATTGTATTTAAGTTCCGCGAACAAGGCTGATCCTTGCGAGTTGAATAAACACGGAAGACCGGCTCTGATCGCGTAGAAAAACGGGTTTGCCTCGACGAGATGCCTCTAATATTTACCCGCGAAAACTGTCGAAGCTTCAATTTCGTTACGTAACCAGCGGAATGGCTAAATGTTTGCTCGCGTTGAGACATCCGTTCTCCTTTTCGCGCTGAACGCGCGAATCGTACAATTCGTTACGTGGTAATAACACGTTCGCGATGGAGAGAATGAGTAACAGAAACGTTGGTCGAATGATCGTGAGTGACGAGTGTCTGCTTTTAAATAGCTTCGAAGATCTCTTGTTTCGTTAGCTTTATTTTGTTTTGTTTATGAATCAAGGAACACCAATTTTTACAAAGGCACCATTGCTATGAAGTATTGTTAAATAATGGTACTAATTTGGTAGTCGATGTATACTGTTCATTTTACTTTAAGGACGATTAAGTTTCTCATAATATTTTGCAACGTAAAAAGTTACTTTTACGATTCGACAATTTCAAGCTGCAATACTTCAAGCAGGTACCAAAAAGTACAATTTTTGGAGAAAAAATGCCACCGTAACTAGAGAAGATAATTAGATGGCTCGTTTTACGCGATCCACCCTATATACAACGATCTTTCGTTCTTTCAGGGACAATCTTCCCCGAAAATTTAGTTCGAAAAAATTCGACAGAAATATACCATCGACGACGTTTCCTTAATTGTCTAAATACCTTCACACGGCGCGTTTTCCTCAGAATCGTACTCGCGGTATGTCCAAAGCAATCAAACCGTTTTCACAAATCTCCACTGAATCAAGGATGAATACCGCAGATCCTTATTCTTCGTCCAACTACCATGCTCGCAAGGTCGCTCGGGGCAAAACTGCGAAATATTTCCGCCGTTCGCCTGCTACCAGCTCCCGAGTTCGTCTCAATTGAATTCACTCTTATTGATCGCGGGAGAGGGTTCAACAAACCCGAGCTCGTGTCGAGTGCGAGAGCGCGTGAGGCGGGAAAATAAAAGAAGAAGAAGAGCAACGGCTTTATCGCGGTGCTCAATTATCAGCGAGCAAGTGATTCGAGCGATCTCGGTCACCCTTCAAGATCTGACCTGACCTCGGATCAGAATTGAGCGTCGGGACTTAAAGCGTGCGCGAACAGTACTGCAATCCTGACCAATCAACGAACAAACAGACGCGTCGGGAATAAAGGTGAGCCTAATTGGCGCAATTCATATTCAAACGAGGTCCACGTCCTTGACTGTTCATCTTGCGCGTCGGCAAAATTGATAACCGTTCGCGTAAGGCGGCTGCGGCGGCGAATTCTGACGAAGATATTCTCTTATGCTCGTTTTTTTTCTTCTTTTTTTTTCTTCTGTGTCGTCCTCTCCGTACTCGTTGTCGGCAAACCGGCACGCGGGGTCATTCCACGCTATTATCAGTCTTTTATTTTACTCTCGTCGCGGGGACATTGCCCCGCTGAGGAAGGTCAGGCTGCGGCATCGCCGCTGTTACTTCCCGCGGGGAAAACAAGCCGCCAACCGAAGGAACACCGCGCTCGATTTATCGGAAATTCCACGTGCATGCTCGTGGAATTATTGTGCCGCGATTTTTTATTGCGTAACGATCCACGACCGCTTTTAATTACCCGTTTTCGTGGCTCCGGGGGAATATCTTTTGTAAGCGGAGAGTTTCTTGAGAACGAGAGTGCCGCGAGTGGTGTAAGTGGCGCTTGAACGGTGTCGAGACAGTAATAGGAAAGGTGCGGCGTTCGACGCGTTGTAGGAATGCTTTGGGAAAATGATACTTGTTGTTTTCAGGCAGTTAACACTTTCGTGGCCGGTGGGACAGACGATTCCCGGCTCAAAGTTTCGGATCACTGTGCACTGCAAGTTGCACAGAAATTTTCGAAAAACGATGTTGGCAATTTTGAGAACTATTTAAGGAATTTTTTATGAAGAATTAGCAGCAGATGTTCAATGTTGATGTAAATTGGCAGGTGATTCCAAATTTTTGGAAGGTAGTGTACTTATTTGAGTAATCGAATTGTATGTGACATGCATAGTTACATTTTTTCCAAGTAAAACATTAGTAGTGAAGGTCTTTGTGCGAGGGTAAATTTTTGTCTTGCTGCTTTTACATATTTTTGTGTTTCTTTTTCTTTCTCCTTGTGGGAGAAATTGAATCGAACTGTCTTAGAAATTGATCTAGATTTCGTCTCCATTACAGACACAATGTTCCACAGATAAAATAAAATTTCTTAAAAAAAAAGTATCGTGGGTGTGAAAAGGTTCAAAAAATTATGTCACACTCAACTGTTTCGGACATTTTTGTTATGTGTATACTTTTATGGATAGTTTTAAGAAATGAAATTAGTCAAATTTGCTTGGACGATCTTTAGAATCCTTTTATTTTCTCTACATACGAAAGTGTTGAATAATGCATCTTTTTACAAGAAGTTCAACTTATACAAATTTGAGAAAATTGTAATAGGTAGCTTAGTTAAAGTGCCGAGTCTTTTGTTGTATCGAAGTGGATCATGTTTTTCCGCACTACGAACCGATATGAAAGTTCAACCTTGTTCGAGCCATGAAGTACAACTTATAATTAATTTACCGCTGTTAACAACGGCTTCTGCAGTTATCGTGTCAGCTATTATTGTCCCCGGACGCGTTCCGATAAGACACCAAGAGGTCACCCTGCCAGGCCGTTAGCTCTTATTTTGCACCTATCAGGAGGATATCGCCCCCTGAGAAAGATCACTCGTGAACTTTGATCAATTTCCTTCGACGAGGTGGTTAACATCGTTGATTGTAAACTTTTATCTTTCTCTTTATTCTTGCTCAAAGACTGCACTTGCTACCGTTCTTTAAAATACTATTATAATTATCAAGTGTAATATTTGGGAAAAAATTTTGAGTGAACTTAGGGTCAGATTGAAATACTCCAGTTTTGTCATATTTCGGTAATATTGAATTTCCTTTTAGATATTGAAAGAATGTTGATTGTATTAGGTCGTGCAATATGAAATGTAGGATTTTTCAGGGAGGAATGAAAATCGTTTTTTAAATTGCACTTGTCTTCTTCTTTTTTGAACGATCAGTGCGCGGATAATTAGAAGTTTAGCGTTTCATATTACACGATTTAATATAACAATGATTTTTTTTTTTAATGGCAACGATTCTAATTCAATCGTACAAAGATGATGTTTCACGAAAATGAGTTTCAGATTCCATTTCACTACTGAATAATCATCAAATCGAATAAATCTCTCGGATCTAAATTAGACTGAATTAGGGGTCCAAACAACAGGCTCAAACCTTTAAATAGTATAGACAGTACAGAAACGTGTGGAATAGGCACTAGCATTTCAAACCTAAATCTACTAGTCTACCTTCTATAATTTAAATACCAATTCACTACATTTAGAGCGAAATAATTTACTCATTTGGGACTTTAGATTGGTTAAAAATTAATTTTTAACGGTGCACTTCGAGAGATCCAATTTTTTACATATCCAGAGAGAAATTGAAAAAATTCCCAATTCGAAACTACAAAACGAGCAAAACTGTCCATTTATGATCTCGGTGTTATCGCAGCGCCGTCGAGGAAAGGTGTTTTTCATGGCGAGGGTGAAAGTTACTACATAAAAATCGTCATTGCAAATAACATGTCCCGATAGTGGTCAGTAAACGGCGAACTCGAAAGCGGTCGAAGGTTGAATTTTTCGACCTTCGCTGATACCGGCGATTACTTGAAAATGGTCGTCGTTCCGAGACTTGACGTTCTGCGCAACGCATACACACACGATGGAGATGTCCTTCAACCGCGTTCTTTCAGCATTCTACGTATATACGTGTATTACGCGTAAATACATGTTCTTCACATGTACAGACACGCGTTTGTGTCCAGTTAATGCACAGAGATGTTTGCGTTCTTGGTTCGTGTACACGTGACCGAGATTGCATATTTAAAACTTACGCGGACGCGATTGATCGCGAGGTTCGTCCGATTAGTCGCCGGTCATTAGGTGGTGCTCCTTCGATACTTATAAATATAGTCGTACGATCGTGTGATTTATTGCCAAGTATAAGATGTTCGCATACGAGGAAGAATAAAATGTTTCGGTTCAAAGAAAAAAGGACAGTTTAGCACGTTCCACGCTGTGTGTGTACCACAGACGGTATAGTTGATGGAAGAAATATAGCGAGGTCGGAAATTGAAGCATTAAAGGAGGTACACTACTCTGAGATGTTTAGAAGTAGAGTAAAATTTGGGAATTTTTTTCACAGGAAACTACGAAATGAAAAGTTTCAATTTTTTCAGAGGATGTAAATGTAACTTTCAACTTTAAAAAGAAATTTTCAAAAATTAAAAAGGAAACTAAACAAGTCATGTTTAGCTTGGGCTAGGAACTTCTTTTACACGCGGGGTATTCCCCAGATTTGGCTCTGTCTATTAATTTTTTAAGATCATTGCAATATTACCTTGCTGATACACACTTTAATACAGTGGATGATACTCGAAAATCTGTCGATGACTTCATTGACACATACTTTCTACACACATCCAGTCAAGCAACAATTCCGCAACTTTGTTCTTAATAGGCTGAATTTTTTGATCAAACGTTCAAACTTATTCGCTTGTTCGCGTGTAAATAGTAAACAAGTTTGATAACCTCTGTTATCGGGTTTTGTGCAGAACGCTCATTTGCTGGATAAGTTCGCTTATCTGAGCGAAGATAGCCGAGAAATTGAGGAAGTCGAAAATGGAGTAATTTAGAAAAATATTTCTTAGAGACGATATTTTCGGATGGTAATACAAATCATGGTCAATTGTAAGAGGTAATTTACTTGATTCTATTAAACTCAGATTTCAGTTGAAATTGTGACTAACGTTGTTTCAACTTCCTTCAACGTTCTACGCAGTAAATTAGCGGATTCTTTTAAATTATGATTTCATTTGATACTGCGATTAACAGTATTTGTAAATTCTTCCAACCTAACATTTCAAATGTTGAGGTTATGATCAGTAGTATTTAGAAATTAATAAGAATTCTAAATTTCAAATTTTCAGCTTACGATTAACAGTATTTAGAAATTAATAAAAATCCTAAATTTCAAATTTTGAGGTTACGATTAACAGTATTTAGAAATTAATAAAAATCCTAAATTTCAAATTTTAAGGTTATGATTAACAGTACGTATGCATGCAGAAATTAATAAAAATCCTAGACACTGAGCTGATAAATTTTCTTCAGCTAAGAAACCGTCATTAACAAGCTTTGAATATTAAAAACAAATCCTGTACCTTAAATTCTCTACAATTCGTCCAAATTTAACCTACACTCAGGGTATAAGATCATCCAATTACTTTGAGCAGTGTTACCAAAATACGGTCACCATGTCAATAAAGGGGAAAGGGGCGTTTTCTTTTTACATACGAAAACTTTCCTCTATTTATACAGGTCGTTATCCGTTGAAAAGCGACGGTGAGCACACCATTAATACGTTCGTCCTATAGGGTGTGCCCATGACAATCCCCTCGACCTACTTTCGCCCGCGTCTACTGGAAATCGAAGAGGGTCAGGCTCGATGACAGGATATCCTGGGATCGTTATGCGCGTTGTGAACTCGTGAGAATGTAATTTGCCGCCATCTAATTTGTCGACGTTTTGTTGCAAGCGTGTATAGACGTATTGCACGCGGTTAGGCGTGCTCAAGTTCACGGGTAGAAGGAGGACAATGGCCGTTTCTTATCGAATTGCACGGTCGATGCCACCATGTCGTTGTCTCGTTCCACGATAACGAATTCCATGAATGCTGCCCATTCATTTTTGTAGCGCTCTGACGCCGTATCTTCATCCTCCTTTCGATTACGTTTTTTTAACTCCGTCACTACTTCACTTTCTTGCTTTCCGATTTTTTTCGTCTACCCTTTCTATCGTTTTATCATTTTTATGAAATATATCGTGAAACTTGAGGTAATCTATTCGTTCAATTTCTATCACGCTCGTTTTTCGACATTGAGCACAGGCTATTCTGAAATGAAATTCCAAGTTGTGTATTTTTTCCTTTCGAGATACGTATTTAGACTTTTCTCTTTTGGAACGCGAATTGAATTTTGTTTAACCACAAAATTACCAACTCTGACTACTTTGCGAAACGAGTGACACGTTTAATTTTCTTTAGATTCTTTACATACAAGGGAACATCCTGAAGCGATAATCACCGATATATAATAATACTAAAAAAAAATTTGACACATTGAAGGGGTGAAAATCGACGTGAAAGGCTGATATCTGAAAAGCTACAATTTTCAAGGCTTTCACGGCACGGTGTCACACAGTTATTACTATTAAGGCTTCCAGGTGTAAGCCGTGTCCTCATGGAAGAAATATTCCAACGTTTCGTAAGCATTTCACCTCACACAACTCATTTCACCAGGGTTCAAATGACACCGGTACTCGAAAATTATCAGAGATAGAGGAATTAGTCTAAATTGACCAATTTCGTATTTTTTAATAACAAACTTGACTGTGTAAATATATTTGAAAAAACTTCGTTTATTACGAAATGCGACTACTTTCATAATCGTCGGCATAAATATACATACACTTCTGTCAACGTTAGCAGCACATGGGATTTTCCAATTGATACCCGCGATTGTGATCTTAAAATAACCGCGTTTCCATGAACGCGCGCAAGCAATTGAACCTCGAATACTGTTAACATGCGACGCGAAACCCTATCGTGCCGGACAGAAGCAGCATATTTTAATTGCATGTCATTATAGGCCAATCGAACGACGATTCTTCTTGACGCTACGTGGCATAGTTTGCATAATGCATTTTCTCACTGCCAAGGTAACGTGTTTCGCCTGCATGTGAATAGGCTTACGTTACACGGCCAGTGTCTGCGATCAGAAACGATTGACCTTACGATACCGAGAACTTTGGTACTCGCGTTACGTGAATAATATGTCCGTACACACGTAAGCCACGTCGGTTGTCTGTTCAATAAGATTCACGTGCACGACTAACATGTGACCGGAGAAGCATTGTAGGTCGCGTAAGTATCGGTGTTTCCGACTGGCTGGAAAACACGCTCGACATTGTTGATGAAATTTGCAAAAATTTTCGAACATACGCAAAACGTCCGATCTATCGATTTATCGTTTCGCACGTAGGAAAAACATCACGTTTTTTCGTATCTATTCTATCCTTTCATTTCGTTTTTTTCGATTTTGTTGTTTCGTCTTTGAAACAGAAAAATCGATCGATTTATGTGGAAAATATGCTCGATTTTTTTTATGGTATTTCAAAAATTTTCGAACATACACAAAACATTTAACGACGTGTTTTCGTATCGATTCTATCACTTCATTTCTTTTTCTCGATTTTTGTCGTGTTTAAAGCAGAAAAGACGATCGATTTATATCTGTATCCGCTCGAACACTAGAATCCCCTTATCGTTATCATCGTTTCCCCTGGTAGATTAAAGCAACGCGCATCTAGGCGCCGGTTTTTCACCTCGATTTTCTTTTGCACGTCTCAGATAACCGGCCACGTTTACGCTCTTCACGGTGAACAAAAGAGGAAAAATAGGAAAAAGGAAAATAAAAAAAGAATAAAAGAAACCATTAATCGCTGAGTAATACGTGGAACAGTTCAGACGCAATTGTTTCTGCGTAAACATAATACGATTCGACGTATCCGATTGGATTCTCCGTCGATTACGACGTTCTGTTTTCCTTCTATGCAAATTCGCGTTGCAATTCCGCGTTGGAACGATTCCGTATCAATAATGACGATAAACAAACGAAACGAAATTAATAAATATGTCAATTAACGGTTACACACGATTGCTGATCTCAGACAGAGGAACGAGCGTGTAGAATAGTTTCTACGCTCGAGTTTCAAACGGAGAGTATTACGCGGCTGGCAACTTGTTAGCATAATCCGCGAATTATGTTGCATGGGATACCCCGTCTCGGAAGGATCGATTAGGCTTATACGATCTATTCGTGTATTTTAAACGCGGGATATCTCCGGTTGCTGATTTTCAACGTAATCGTTCCGTATCGAGTAGCATTACGTTTCCTCGAATTGACTCGATTGCACAGACACGATTCTAACGTAATCTCAATCATTTCACGTGTAATTCTTGCCTGTAGAAGAGCGCGAGAAAAGGGAGGGAACACACGTTCTTTGAAAGACTCCGTGTGTCACGTATATTCAAAATCGCTGTTTACGATCCTGTTTTCTTTGAAATTTTCATTTCCTTGAATAATTCGAGCGGCAAAACAGAGGATCACGTGGCGTTGTACCCTTGAACTTGGTGGCGCTGACGCATCATTTCCTAACGCTAATGCGGCTATTTGCGCCTGCCGACTGATAACGCACGATTGTCATTCACGCGCCGTTTTCCTCTGGCCTTCAGCTACGAATCTATAGAACGCTTCTTCGTTAATTTTTACGCTCCGCGCTCGCGTAAAAGTTTCACGTGGCGTACGCCGGTTTAAATGAAAGCCAGCGCGGAATATGTAAAGAAAGTGACGAAATATTTTAAGGAAGTTGTACGAATAATTAATTATACATTCGCTCGTTACGTAGATAAAGAATAAAATCAATGAAAACGCCACGTAGTAAGGTCTTTGCTGATACAAACAGTTTTCTATTATTTTTCAATGCTAATTGTCGATTCTCTTTGCTAGAGAATTTTTAGCAATGCTGATTTTTCGATAGATAGGGAGGCAAATTGATGCAAATGTCGCAGGCTAAGGTCTTCGTTGATGCAAACATTTTTCTATTATTTTTCAATGCTAATTGTTGATTTTCTTTATTAGCGAATTGATTTTCTTTTTTTTTTTTTGCACACTTGGACAGCTGTATTGGTAAATAGTTGTTTTTGCATGTTTCGCAAATGTTAATTTTGTTGAATGTTTTACTACTTCCGTCAACACGTAACTTATCCATTTGCATGAAACCAATTGTCTGTTGTTGTAAATGTTGCACGCTGGCGTGAAAAATGCGTTTTAAATTAGACTAAGAAACGAGTCGGATTAAATAAAATACTGTGGTTTTTGTGAATTCTTACTGACGAAATATTGAAGAATAACAACGATGCGGCTATCGCTGTAAAATATACCTGCGGAGTGAATCGTTTAACTTGATCACCGTAAATTATTCCGATATTAGTGGACCGATTGAAATTTCTTTTCATGCCGCATAACAAGGTTAAAAAAGTCCCTCGAAATGACTATAATACACTTTCTACCACTTGTTTATCGAAGTTTTCAAGGCCACCTTTAGCTTTTTTGTAGATAAGTGCAGATGTCATAAAACGAACTATAATAACCAGTCATTTATTTGCCATTTATGCAAAGCAGATTGCAACCGATGGACACAATTTTGAACATCGTTTGAACATCCGCTAAAAGTTGCAGGTTTATCTGAAAAAAACTAAAGTGACTTTGAAAACTAAAAGAAAATAGAGCAATTGATAAAAAGTAGGTGTATTATAATCATCTTAAGAGTCTCTTCGAGCCGTATTATACGAGGCAGGAAATTTCGATCGGTTCACTGACTACAGAATAATTTAAGGTGATCACGTTACGCTAGGTTCACCCTGTATATTCCAATATCCTTATCTAAATCTATCTATGTAACCACTTAATTAAATTAATCGAACGATCATGTGTTTCTTCCTCGTAGAAACTCATTTTGTTCACTGCTAAAAATGTGTAAAGATACTTGCATAATTCAACATGGCGTAGGTAGATATTAGCAGGGGCGGATTTACACTTTTAGAGGCCCTAGGCATAACATCATTGGGAGGTCTCAAAAGAACAAGTCTATCTTAAAAATTAATCAAATTCATAAATTTGGCGTTTCCTTCTTCAGTGGCCTCTAATTTTTATATCACGAACTCAATATTCGAAAATAAGTATTTTATTTTGCAACTGTAACCAGGTTATGTTTTGTATCGTTGTTTGCAAGGAGTAAGGTTTCAAAATGTGACTCCGTGGAGAGTGAGGCCCCAGGTTGCGTCTAACGCGCCCCATGGTAGACACGGCCCTGCGTATTAGGGAAACGATCCACCGATAGGGTGCAGCGTAGCGGTAGAAATTAATTAGAACGTATGACTCGTGTATCCGGGGGTACATTGGTTCCTTACGGTCGACGTGTTCGCGATAATTTGCAACGATTAAACCACGCCGATCGCACGAATTAAACGAAGGTTCGTGGAGAGCAGATATCTGTCGGTCCCAAGGACGCCGATCATCCGTGATAACGATGGTACGGTACGCGTTCGCGTGGAAAAGCGGAACGATTGTCTGGTAGTTTAACGGAAAAGGGAGAGGAAATGAAAATCAATAAAAGCGGAATCGGTGTATTGTCGCCGAAGAATAGAAAATAAATCGCGCGCGCGCACGTGCGCGGGGCTGAGCTTGATCGAGTCACGTGGTGGAAAACGTCAGGAAAAGAGAAAATTGAAAATGTTCCAGGCTTTTCGAATCCCAGGCTTTTATTTCTTAACAGGAGTGTCAGACGATGGTATAAGTTCGAAAAAGTACATTGACAAAGTGTTGAAACAACGGTTCTAACGTGATATACAGGGTGTCCGGTAAATCATGGTACAAAAGACAAGAATAGATAAAAAATGTGGAATAAACTTTTTTGATTCTTCGTCTTATTTCTGGGAAAAATGACTTTGAACCTGAAATTAAAGTGCTAAACGTTTAAGTTCAATCTGTTCAGTAAAAAAATAGCGTACAATTTGTAAAAATCGTTGGTACACACAAACAGATGGTACTTTTATATTAGAAATTATTTCTCTTACAAACTATACACACAATGAAAAAATTTGATTACCTATTTGTTACTTATTCCTTTTATAAGAAATCACTTCCTTGTTGGTTCTACTACGATTTACCGGACGCATTAAAGGATTTATATCTCGTAAAGTGTTTATACGGGGTGAAGTTTAATTGCATTGAAAAAAGTTAATCGCGATGTTACATTCTCACGGGATAATACGATTCAGTAGCGAAACCTGAGCCATTCTATCTACTTATTTTCCCCCGAAGAAGGCAACTTTTTTGCCGGATCGGTAGAGACCCCATCAGGGGGCTAGAAGAAATTGCCTCGAGATCTACCGATGGAATTTTTCCAGAAATTGGTTACAATCGTTTTCCCCGACCTTCTCGAAAGTTTCGTCTCTACTCTAACCTAGCCTGATTTTTATGAAGCCTTTTATTTGCATGCTTCACCTGTGCAAAAAAAATTACGATCTTAAACTTCTTACTCGATACCTCGTAAAATGTCGTTTTTGCTCTTCTTTCTTCCGCGACCTATCATTTTATATTCGTCTATTAAAACGTCGACAGAAAAAAGGGTAGGTATATGATTTAGCATTAGGTACAGCAAAGCTGAATATTATTTGCACGAGAATAGAAACGTGGTAAATATTTGTCATCTGTGTTGCTTTTTATTCTTTTCGTGATTTTACCTACAGTTCAAGTAATTGTTTCTAATTTTACCGTACATTTTACTCGTCACATCGTCGCAGAGAAAATACTCCCAGCGCGTTGCAGCGTCTGGAAGTGAGTTAGAGAGAAACCTCCAAGTGACGAGCGTCGCATTAAGAGACCGTGGAAAAGATTCCTGAATGAATAAATGACTACACCCTCGACGAATTTGTTTGTCCTTGGCCCACGGCCTGTCACAGCCACGTTTCTTTCTTCGCTCCTAATTCACGTCAGGCTTTTCTCGTTTCCTCTTTTCCTCCGCTAAACAGCAAATATGACTTTCCGAGAGTGGGCATAAAGGTTTCCTGGATCAGAAAGTTGGGAAACGGTCGACCTTCGTCCGAAGTACTTACTTTCAGTTTTTCCTGCTTCTTTCCTCGGAATATTTGGTAATTAAACGTGAAACGAGTCTCTTCGTCCCTTTTTGTGAGAAGAAGTCTCGTCAACGGAGCGGAACAAGGCTGAAACAAACTTCGATATTCACTTCGGTAGAATTTCGATTATAACAGAAGGCCGCGAAGTAAATTAATAAACCTGGTTCTTTCGGTTCGATCGTGCTAATCACGATTAAACACACGAGAAGCAACATGTTCGTAATTCACAGTTACAAGTTTCCAAAACGTTTGCTCCAACATTCACTAAATCGATCGTGTCCAGGTTTGTTTTTCAGCCAGCCGTGATTAATGAACTTTCCTTTCCCTTCCACACGCCAACAGATTTCAGATTTCAATCTCTCGAACCCTCCACGGACGACCATGCTACCGTTCCGGTCATGGTGAAAATACCACGTCCTTGGAAAGGAAGAAGCACGAGCGTACAGGGCCACGTGCGTGTTCTTGAGGAATTTGGAGGTCGGCTAGCAGCGAGAATGATACCGTCACCCTTCTCACGGTCTCTCTTTCTTTGATATCTTCATCCCTTTTCTGTCCACCCTCCTAGACACTCTGTCTTCCTCTCGAGGCACTTTGGTCCTTGAATTTTCGGGACCTCGACTTTCTTTCCACGTCGGTATTCTATCACCCTAGAGACGATCTCGCGAACAAGCCTACATCAAGATTTATTTTAACGATTTAAATCGACGTTGATCTCGGATTAAGCTCCGATTCGAGTTTGGCCAACTTTCTTGAGTTAAAATTCTTTCTCCTCTCCTCCACCCTTTCTTTTTTCCTTTCTTTTACTTTCCTTCTTTTAACATTCTTGAGTTGAAATTCTTTCCATTCTCCTCCACTCTTCTTTTAACTTTCTTGAGTTGAAATTCTTTCTATCCTCCTCCACCCTTCTTTCATTCGATTTCTCTGTTTCATTCGGAATCATACGTTCCCTTCACATGGTTCTCGAATTTTTGGGACCTCCGTTCTCTCTCCACGTCGGTATTTCATCACCTGAGAGAAAACTTGGCGAGCAAACCTACCCTGAGATTCATCTTAACGATTTAAATTGACGTTGGCCTCTTTGATTAAGCTCTGATTTAATCTCGTCGAGTTTGGCGAAATTTCTCGAGTTAAAATTCTTTCTTCTCTCCCTCACCCTATTTTGCTTCTTTCTTTTACTCGATTTCGCGAATCACCGGTCCCCTTCACGTAGCGAGCCTTTTCTTTCTTTCTTTCTCAAGAGAGATGAAGAGCCCTTTAACTTTTATCGCGAGGTAAATTGCCGGAACGGTTGATTTTCTCGTCACGTCACGCGATCAGAGCGCGAGAAAGAGAGAGAGGCTCGTTTAATAATGTATTGCGAGGGTGGATTCTACAGAGAACGTTCCGGGATGAAGGCTGATGAAGATACATCGCGACATATTTTTAGAAGTATCTCGGGGGCATCGTCTCCACGTTTGTAAAAGGAAAGTTTCCTCTTTAAACCAAGGGACGACCTTGACTTCTCTTCGCTTTCTCTCTGTAGGGCTGATTTGCAGGCTGTTCACGTTTCACGTGGACCTTCGAGCATTTTTTCTCGAATCGACAAATTTTCTGGCAAACTTTCTTACCACCTCTCGACGAGCCCAGTAATTTACTATTACGTCGAAAGTTTCTTAAGCCCAGCGCAGTTTTTCGTTCGACTATACACTTTGGGTCGAGAAAGATCCAAAGACCTTGTGTGTATCAATTTTTGTTACCAGCACGTCCTGTGAACCTAGACAAGAAAACTTTAACGTGACGTTGAGGGAATATAAATTTGATGACAACAAAAGTTAATGAAAAAATAAGAAGGCGATGGGTCAAAAAAGACCCGAAGATCGTACTAGGGTTAAAGAAGGATGTTAAAAGAGTGGCCATTTTTGACACCGCGTGGACATTTAACGGTACTTCCTGAGGAACAGAAAATGTTATAAGTATTTATCCGAAATGTGATGGGAAAGTTGTAGAAAATAAGTGCAAATATGAAAAAGTGGAAGTCATCGAACTCACGTGTGTGCGTTACGTTTCACCTTCTTCAGATATTGATCTATCTCGAAAATAATTCTCGAGTAAATTTGCAGGTGAATTAATGGAAGATTGCAATCGAGGAAATCCGAAATACCAGATGGATTCGTTGTTACAAATAAAAAATTCATTTTCAAAAATGACCAATTTTTGCCAGGGAAACGTTTCGTCCGATATAATTGATAAATCGAGGACTTATAAACTTTTCATGTTCTACGCATTTTAATATATGTAAAAGAAAAAATATCGACGGTCTCTTAAGGTTTATGATTATAGCTACAGAGAAATTGATGCGTTCGCAATCTTCATTGCAATTTAATCTTTAGTACCTTATCGTAAAATCGCAATTAAAGCAATTAGGTAAGCTTTTAGAGGCATGTCTAAAGATAACGTTTCGTTACACCGTCCAAGGGATACGTCTTTCTCTTGAGGGGTGCAATCGAAAGGTTAAATCTGCGGATGACGTACGTACCGGCTGAGGTATTTTTGTTCACGTCGACCTTGAAAATTTTTAAGACATTAGTCTTCTGCGTCAATGGAAACATCCCCTATTCGATTGTCACGCAGTTCTCTCTGAATGGCGAGACATCCATAAAGGACGATTTTCACGGTGATGAACTTGGAAATGATAATTCCATTGTTTTGTCATTTCACTGTGTTAGCTTCATTGTAATGCATTCGACGAATCTCCCAATATTCTACGAAATTTCGTAGATACGCGTTTTGACAATTTCCTCGTATTGCGCCCTTAGCGCCTGTAGGCGCTTCGAATATATTCTCCCACTGCGCTGTTGACGCTTTTCGGCACGCTTTCACCTTAATTTAAGCCTTGACTCTTGTCCTTTACATCCACTTTGATGTTTAAAACGATAAATATTCAAACTTCAATTTTTAATTTCAATTTAAAAATTTTTTTTTAATTTAAATCCCCTATTCTTCGAATTATTTTGTCTTACATTCTTAATATCTATATTTTTATCAGTTTGACACAATACGGTGGACGCCTGCACTTACACACCTAATATTCATTAAATACTCAAACTGTGCATTTTGTACGATCTATTTCAATAGATAATACCGTTCTATCACAAGAATTGGCGCGCCACACACATACGTGACGCTTGATAGCGAACGTGTTAAGAGGGAGAGACTACCGTAATTGTTCGTTCCTCGATTTTTCGCGAGAAGCAACAGCTCGTACAAAGTATCAGGGACAAGTAAACGTTCTCGCATTCAACGACGGTACGGGAATCCCCTAAATGGATTTCAAAGTGCAACTCTTAACTCCGAATCCCCTACACTCGAGCTTAGATAATTCTGCGTCGAGGAGATTAAGCCTGGCGCACTTTGCATTCAGGTGCGATTCATTAAGCGAAACGAGAAGTCAAATGGCTTCTTGCCGACTGACGGCGCGGCGTGCTCAGAAAACGAGAAATTAAAAGGAAAAGCGGCGTACGTTAAAGGGGAAAGTCCCAGTAGACATTGAAGAACGTTCCCTTTTAATATCGCGACTTTTAATGAAAACTCCTTTAATTACCCCTCTCTCGACGTTTCTCAAACGATATCCACAGGTTGACCCTCCGATCAAATTAGACACCTGTTCTCGTCACGAATAACCCACAAGTGTCTCGAGGTAAAAGCAGACGGGCGGGAAAAAATTCAAGTGAAACAGCGGTAATCGTGTTTTCGAGGATGAAGGCGCCGCGAGTTGAGGAAAAGAGGAAAAGAAATCAAGCCCCTTTCACGATTCCAACTCCCTTACCGGGTTAAATGCCGAGAGTTAATTACCGATCTTCTGATGCGACGCAACACCGCTCCCTGTTTTCAGGAATTCTATTCATGATTCTTCTATTAATAACATGACCGTTTATGCAACGGTTTAATTACTTTCGTTGCGGCACCCTTGGAATTAGAAACACTCGCCGAACGAGATAATCGTTATTTCATCAGGGTATATTTAGATATTTAGATTTTTTATATTGCCAATTAACAGCGCACATTCTAATTCGCAAGTACTGGGACACTTAGCGTGATGCACAGCATTCGAATAAATTTTTCGCGAATGCATAGTATGGAAATGAAATTTATAAAATATTTTTTTTATATACAAATATATATTACATAAATTAAAGGGATTACTAAATACGTGGTAAAAATTCCTTGAGTTCATGAAATTGTTAATATATGACATACAAAAATGAATATAAAGAATATGCATGAAATATTACAGTTAAAATAACGAGTATCTACGTAATATATTTTTATTGACATATGATACTAACTTTATCGAAGAAATGTAATTTAAATCGTATAGCACTTTCTGTACGAATATAACGGGTGTCCTGTTACTTACGAACGCCAGTGTACACATTGACGAGGAATCTTTCCATAAATAAATAACTATGCCTTGTCATTCTCAGTTTATAGATTAAAAATATCCTAACTATTAATCTATTTAAACACCCTTATTTGAGGACCACAGTGCATTACAGAAAACAGAGAGAAAAACTTTTACCATCGTTACCACAATCTCCACATTTCGCTAGATATGGCTATAATAAAGATTTTCCGTAAGTATTTACTTTCGAAAATAGAATAACTCAATTCTCCATATTTCCCGCTATCATTCTCCTTCATAATTGAACGTACCAATCACGTGGGCGTGTTTATACACTTTCAGCTCGCCCTCACATCCCAGAACGTGTGTATAAATATACGTACATAGGTACACATCCCTCGCAATAAAGGTGGAATTTCCATCGATTTTTCGTTTCACCTTTGTTTTTCCTGGTACACGAAAATTTGTTCAGAATGTTCCCCCGACAAGAGAGAGTTACACCGTTTGCAGTCGAATTCCTGTTGTTTTTTTTTCTCATTGTCGACCTCGCCAAGCGAGGGTCGCGAAGTTGACGTTGCATCGTTGGCGAGGTGCGATTAATTCGATTTGAAAAAGTGGTGCGCAGATAACTCGTTAACTGGAACCGCGTAAATAGCTGCCTGTTGCTGTGCTCGAGGGAGTGGAAACGTGGTAGGTCGTTGCTAGCCGGGTTGTGCACCCCGTTCTGAAAGCTCTATCGATCCGTCGTTCTAGCCGGTGCAACAACCCACGCATACTGACCCCATACGTCCTTGTAGCTCGCGGAAGGATCGCCAGGATATACGGTGTTTTTGAACCTCGACATTTTCCGCCCGCGGGCACCAGGACCGGATATCCGGTCGACTGAAAGTCGTTAGGGTGACAGTTTGTCCACTGAATTTCGGTGACTTGCTCTCCTTTTTTTTTTCGTTTGCAGTAATTCTTTTACGTTTCGTCCATATTCATTCGACGTTTCAGCCGAAGTGATTAACCCGATGAAACAAAATTAATTAAATTCAGTTTATTCGCGAAAGATGAAACAACGTGTCGCGATATTAAAATTGGAAAAATTGCAACAAGCGGAGTTTATCAGTTCGGTCTTATCTACCGTTGGTAAGATGCAACTCGAGACGAAATGTGAAATGACATTTATTTATACTGTAAAATTCTCCGCGATTCTATCGATCTCAATTTTGTACGAAGGATGAATTTCGACGTTTTCTTCGAAGTTGACGGTACGAGTTATTGTTTCGAACGTTTAATGGTTATCAATTCGTGCTCGAATTATCGGCGATAGTGGATTGAATCGCGAAACGATTGCCACTCGAAGCATCGAGAGGTGCACCTATTGTATAACGTTTACGGATATGAATACAAATGTCGTTCTTGCCAACCCACGCGAACGGCGAAAAACACGTGGATACCAGGAATTAAATATGTATTTACGCCTTGTGATTTCAACAACGTGGGTTAATTGAAACACCCCCTGCGAATACGTACTGCGAAAAATAATTGTTTTGTTTGAATTGCATGCATTTCAAGTGCGTTCTGCAGCGCGGTGCTGCGTAAAAATCGACTTGGTCGAACGTGGGCGCCTATAAATACGTTCAATCTGAGCGTACACGACGATCGATGGTGAATGTACAATTACGAAACACCAACAGCGAGAGAGAACAGCTGTTTTCGTCATTTCCCGGCCGGCAAGAGTTAGCTTTGATCAAATTTGACCTCCTGTTATCGAACACGTGGCACTTGTGTAACGAAGTCCTGAATATGTCAAAGGTTATACATACTGCGTGGACGTCGAGGCAAGGATACGAACGATGATTAGGGGATGTTGAATACGTAAAATTCCTCTTAACGTCTCGCGTGAAATTTATCGGGCTACTTAAATTTTTTCTGATTAAAGGAGGACTATTTTCAGATTTAATCCTTTCGCTCAGGGCAGATTTTATGGAAGACGGTAGATGTTCAGTCGGGGTTGCGAAACTCTTCTGTTTCGGTGTTTTAAAATTTTTTAAAAATTTAGAAATTTTTTATTAATAATATTTTGTTAATATTATTTAAAAATTAACATTTAAAAATTTATTATCTTAAACATGGACGTGAAAGTACGCAAAGACAAGAATCAAGGCTTAAATTAAGCTGAAAGTGTACCAAAAGGCGCCAAAGTGCGAGAAAATATTCAAAACGCCTATAGGCGCCAAAATAAATGAATAAAAAAGAGGAAAAATTTGGTATCTCGAACAAAATTATAAATATTTCAAATCACGGTAATTTTTCAAATTTTTCCCTTGTTTTCATCTTGTCGCTCTCGAGGTGGTTCGTGTAATGAACACTTTCTTTCACTCGAAATATTTTAATACGACAGGATAGAGTCCTTCCTGAAGACTTCGGTATCCTGAAGGAATGTGTGGCATCGTTGCTCGGCCATGATCCTTATGCAACTCGCCTAGGAATTCCTTTGATCACAAATGACCTCTCATGTGCAGCCACTTACCTCTCGCGAGTTGCTGATGTGTCCTAGAATACGTCAAAGGGTAGTTTCGTATCAAACGTTCAAGCTTATCGGGATAAAATCATCCTTAATGAAATCCAATCGTAATCTTGTTCCGTTGAAATTTAGAATCATGTATGTGTGTGTATGTGTGTGCATAGTAAGTAACCCTAGTTCAATGTTACGCATTTTTATGTTAGACTAATTTGAGTTATGCATAAGACTAGAAGTTGTTGGAATCCAGATTACAAAAGTTAAGACCGATTGTAAGAAAAACCCGGCCAAAATCGGATACATGGGTAAAAGCGGGACCTACTATTATTTTTAAAATGATTTAAAATATTCCCGCGTCAATGCAGCCATCAATTAACGTCATTTGGATTAGTGTGTAAAAAAAATGTGATCGCGATACATATATGCATTTTAAAGTTATGATACCTTCTGCGTTTCTGAGTGCTCCGATCTAATTTCCACCGAATTAGAAATTTTATAATTGTTTAGTTAAGTACTCTTTGGTATGAATTATGTTATTTGTCACGTATTAAAGTATGAATATGTAAAAGGATTTTCTTCAATTCGTCACGGTGGTATCAGTAATCTGCAATATTTAACCCCTTCTACACCAAGCATTTGTTGATAAGATTAATCAGCAACTCCGAAGATAAAACAGGCATGTTTATTACCTCCATCTTTGAGGGTAATTTTCACCCCTTCAATGTGAACGATTTCCGATGAAAAATATATTAAATATTTTTTTTAGTATCACTATAACTATATCAAAGTTCGATCACTTCGGGATGTTCCTTTGTACTTCAATAAAAAAATTTAAATGATCACTAAATGAATCAATAGGTTGATCGTTCAACAAAGTTTTATTAAATGAATATTGTAGTGTTTCAATTATAGGTTCTAATTAGCGTCGGTCTGTCTCGACGCATAAATAGGGCGACATGTGACGCAGGGAATGAATTCGAGGTCTCGTGGGGTCGTCGTGATGAAATCACCCGGGAATCAGTAGTAGAAAGAGGAAGAAGAAATCTTAGTCACCCGCACATTATTCATGCCAAAGTGCCACGGTACAGGAATATCGGTGTTAATCGAGGTTAATATTCAGCTTCCGGTGAGGCGAACGTATCAACTTAATCGAAGTATTGTTCTCCAAGTGTGTGAAACGAACAAAAAAAGAAAAAAACAACGACAAATAATGCAAATACGTTTATACCAATTCAGGGATATTTTTCAATTTTCTTCGTTCTTCCGATAGAAGTTAATTAAACTAAACTAAAGTACGCGAATAAATAGTACAATTCGAGGTATCTGGTCAGTTTCGCGAGTGATTCGATCACAAACTGACGAATGAAGAACGTAAACGACACTTCCAAATCTTTTCGATATGACCTGTTTATGAAACTAGAACGATCAGACTAATTTCGCCGATCATCGGTGCAGCCTCACTTATTTACTATAAATTAGCGTCGAGCGTGTAGCACCTGTGTCTACGAGACTGCATCCAACGCAAACTTAATGCCAGTATAATACTAGCTCAGCCGAACCTTGACATGGTTCTACTCCTTCTCACAATTGAGCATGAAGCGGCTAAAGGCGACCTGAGCCTACTTGGACGCACAAGAGTATCAGAAGAACGATGTTATTTACCCATTTCCTACTTTCCTATTATCTTCTTCTGATTTATTATCAATTTTTTATTGCCCATACTTTTCCACTCGTCGATTAAATCGTTACCTTATTACCAACTTTCTGTTATTATTTATCTACTTATTAATTTAGCGCATAATTACGAAAGTCTAATTGATTACTTTTCATTTTTGTTTTTCTCAATGAAAATTATACTTCAAGTTAAGATAAAAGCTCCTCTTCTTTGTGCATTTTATTCATAATATGCGCTATGGGTGCGATATCATAACGAAGGGAGTAAACACGTAATTCTTTCATTATTTTACCATTCAACACAGTTCTTTTTGATGTTTCGCTCAAAAAGTTCTATCATGGAAATACAAAGGATTGTTTCATCTCGCAAAGTTAACAAAAATATATTAAATATTTTTTTTAGTATCACTATAACTATATCAAAGTTCGATCACTTCGGGATGTTCCTTTGTACTTCAATAAAAAAATTTAAATGATCACTAAATGAATCAATAGGTTGATCGTTCAACAAAGTTTTATTAAATGAATATTGTAGTGTTTCAATTATAGGTTCTAATTAGCGTCGGTCTGTCTCGACGCATAAATAGGGCGACATGTGACGCAGGGAATGAATTCGAGGTCTCGTGGGGTCGTCGTGATGAAATCACCCGGGAATCAGTAGTAGAAAGAGGAAGAAGAAATCTTAGTCACCCGCACATTATTCATGCCAAAGTGCCACGGTACAGGAATATCGGTGTTAATCGAGGTTAATATTCAGCTTCCGGTGAGGCGAACGTATCAACTTAATCGAAGTATTGTTCTCCAAGTGTGTGAAACGAACAAAAAAAGAAAAAAACAACGACAAATAATGCAAATACGTTTATACCAATTCAGGGATATTTTTCAATTTTCTTCGTTCTTCCGATAGAAGTTAATTAAACTAAACTAAAGTACGCGAATAAATAGTACAATTCGAGGTATCTGGTCAGTTTCGCGAGTGATTCGATCACAAACTGACGAATGAAGAACGTAAACGACACTTCCAAATCTTTTCGATATGACCTGTTTATGAAACTAGAACGATCAGACTAATTTCGCCGATCATCGGTGCAGCCTCACTTATTTACTATAAATTAGCGTCGAGCGTGTAGCACCTGTGTCTACGAGACTGCATCCAACGCAAACTTAATGCCAGTATAATACTAGCTCAGCCGAACCTTGACATGGTTCTACTCCTTCTCACAATTGAGCATGAAGCGGCTAAAGGCGACCTGAGCCTACTTGGACGCACAAGAGTATCAGAAGAACGATGTTATTTACCCATTTCCTACTTTCCTATTATCTTCTTCTGATTTATTATCAATTTTTTATTGCCCATACTTTTCCACTCGTCGATTAAATCGTTACCTTATTACCAACTTTCTGTTATTATTTATCTACTTATTAATTTAGCGCATAATTACGAAAGTCTAATTGATTACTTTTCATTTTTGTTTTTCTCAATGAAAATTATACTTCAAGTTAAGATAAAAGCTCCTCTTCTTTGTGCATTTTATTCATAATATGCGCTATGGGTGCGATATCATAACGAAGGGAGTAAACACGTAATTCTTTCATTATTTTACCATTCAACACAGTTCTTTTTGATGTTTCGCTCAAAAAGTTCTATCATGGAAATACAAAGGATTGTTTCATCTCGCAAAGTTAACCGCGCCCTTCGTCGATAAAACAGGGCACAGTTGTGTTGATAAATACCAAATGAAAATTAATCCTCTTTTTCACATCGATGACCACCCTTCGGCGGTCCATTAGACCGTGTTCTAGATTACTCCTGTATAACTGGCTCGCCTATATATCGCACAGTACGTACATAATATCGAAGTTTAGTCCAGCGAAGACCTTGGCATCGTTCTCTGTTGGTCAGGGTAGCGAGGTGAAGCAGCGGCCAACAAGAATGCCGCGTAAAATCTTACAATTAGTTAATAATTCCCTGTCGTTCGTAATTTCACGTCAACGCGAACGTGGCCAGGCCAGGCCAGGCTAATTAAAACAAGCCGATCACAACAGAAGCGGTTCTCCTGGTTTTACGTGCGTCTCATTTTAAGCACGCGTCACGAATACCTACTCACCTGTGTCAATTGTCGTCGACTAAATGGAAATAGATATTACGATCACCCGACTTATTGTCTACACGCCTCTTTTGTGATGGTCATTACCCCGTCTCTCGTTGCTATTGCTGTTCGTCATTGTCGCATTCATTCTGCATACGTTTCAGGAATACAGTGATTTCGGTTAACGAGGTTTTTTTTTAACTATGGACACTTTTGTTTCTATTTTTAAATTGTCCAATGTTCTTTTTAACGATTTCTTTTTTAACTGTCTTGTATCTTTGCTTTTTGTATTGGATTGTTTAATGGGTTAAGATTTTTGTTGAAATTAGGACAAGTTGGCATTGTTTGTATCGATTGGGAGGGGTTTAGAGTTTGAAACTAGTGTCTTTGTGAATTCGAATGAATTAAACAACTTCGATCATTTTTTTATTCTGCTTTCTTGACATTTTTAAGTATTGAGGATCTGGAGATCCTGAGTTTAGGGTCTGGAGATTCTTAATTTTGGGATTTGGAGATCATGAGTTTAGGATCTGGAGATTCTTAATTTTGGGATTTAGAGATCCTGAGTTTAGGGGATCTGGAGGTCTTAAGTTTAGTGGATCTGAAGATCCTGAATTTAGGGAATGTGAAGATCCTAAATTTAAGGTATTTGGATATTCTGAATTTAGGGGATCTGGAAATCCTGAGTTTGGAATTTGAAGATCCTTAATTTTAAAATGTGAAGATCCTCAATTTTAGGACTTGGAGATCCTTAATTTTGGGATTTGGAGATCCTGAGTTTAGGGGATCTAGAGATCCTGAGTTTAGGGGATCTGGAGATCTTAAGTTTAGTGGATCTGAAGATCCTGAATTTCGGGAATGTGAAGATCCTGAATTTAAGGTATCTGGAAATTCTGAATTTAGGGAATCTAATGAGCCTGAGTTTGGAATCTGATGATCTTTAATTTTAAAATGTGAAAATCCTTAATTCTGGAATTTGGAAATTCTAAGTTTAGGATCTGGATATCCAGAGTCTAAAATCTGGAAATCCTGAGTCTAGGATCTGACTGTCCTGAATTTAGGATCTCGAGATTTGGAAGTCCTGTTACGTTTGCTTTGAATTCGGCATTTGAAGGGAAATAATATAAGAAATATTTTAGGGGTTGTTTTACGTCCTGTTTGGCTGGCTAAGTTTTAATTATCCAAAGAGCAGAGACAAATCACGAACAGAGGAGAGATTACCGATTGCCAGTCGTGTCGTAACTCATTGTAAATGATTTTAGAGAGTATTCCATCCCCCATAAAGTGCACCCTTGACTGGGAATTACCGTTCAATGCGGTACAGCTTTTAGGAATATTCGCTGGCTAGCTGGCTGGAAGGGTTAATGGTTTAATTAATTTTGCGCCGCTTTCGCCCCTGTAAGTCAATTAAGCACGGCACTTTCGTCTTCCTCAGCGTAACGGCGAAATGACGCTGGGCACGAAGATACAACTGGGACGAAAAATTCGGTTTAACGTTATCTGAATACGTAACAACCATTGGACACGCGTCTTTTATCGAATAACACGTGAAAACGTAGCTTTGAACTGTCGAAAAACTATTCGAAGATTCCATCTTTTCTGTGATAACGCTTTCGTCAAAAAAAAAAAAAATAGAAAAGCAAAAGAGAAAATACCTATCGTTGAAATGTTTCATTCGAATTTTCTTACCTCTTCTCAATTTTCAACGAATAAGAACGTCCTTCGTTATAATAAAAAAATTACAACATCTTTCGATTCCCTTTATATAAAACAAAGGAATGTTAATAAGTGAAAGGACACACGTATAACGAACAACGTTGCCCCGTGTTCTCCACAAGCTGCAAGATACCGATCTGGTTCCCCATCGAATTCAGAAGATCACCTGTTTGTTTTCGGATGACGATCATCTGGTATGCGAGAAGATCGAATGGTTCAAATGGTGAAGGACGATTTCTCCTCCTTTCGTCACCTTAAAAGAGTCTGTGGAGCAGAAAGTAACAAGACCTTGAAAAGGGGGTCGCACCTGCATCCTACCGATTCTCAGGGCCTTTCTGCCGCTTTCCACCTGAGTTAGATCAACTTGAAAGTAGCGTGGCCTATAAGCATAAAGAGGTGATTCTCATGCGAGAATGTTTCGTTTGTCGAGCTTGCGTAGGTCCATAAAGATTTATTAACGTTTGAATTCTGGCTAGATCTTTCAGACCAGATACCGATTATTTGTGCAGCACACAACTAGGTCACTACTTCAATTTTTTTTTTTTTTAATTTAAATCACATGAAGATTAACGTTTCTTTCAATTATACGCTCACGAGTTCATGACTACGCCGATTATTTTTATTGCTTAAAAATCTGCGAGTTTCTATTGTCCTGAAAGGGTTAATCTTTTGCAAATTTCTACAGTAGGTACTAAGGACACTCTAGATTGAGAACGTTTCTGCTATCCTGTCGTTCTTCTATTCTTACTTCCGTTGTGGTATTGTGTTATTTTCTTTTTATCTTAATTATTCCGTTAATTTTTATTCCACGTAGTCTAAGCACTTCTGTTCGTTTCTTTCCAACGCTTGTTATATTAATATACACGAGGACCATTTATTTCCAAACCTATTCCATAGTCTATAATGTTTTGCGAATGCATAAATACGGGAGAAACGTTTAATTACCACGCAGCTCGTAACTTTTAGACAATCTTCCTTACTGTTATAATTCACCCCATTGTATTAGCCGCTTACCCATAAATAATTGTCCTAAATAGAGGGTAACTGTTCCGCGGCGTGTAATTTGTCTATGTTAAGCAGCGAAACAGGAAAGCGTGCACTAGTACCAGTTTACATATTTGTCAAGCGGGGAACTTCCAAAAAAAATCAGGCATTTCTGAAGTTCCAAAAACAAAGCATACAATTGAAATAAAATTAGTAGATAACATACAGAATTCTAATTAAAGACAAATTTAATCATTATAGAACCGTTTCAGATATTTCTCAATTTCTAAAAAGAAACAGGCATTTCTGAAGTTTCAAAAATGAAACATATAATTGAAATAAAAGAAACAGGTAACGTGGAGAATTCTAATTAAAAATAATCTAATCATTAAAGAACTGTTTCACATATTTCTCAGGAGGTAAATTCTCAAAAAAAAAGTCAGGCATTTCTAGAGCTCCAAAAACAGAACGTACAATTGAAATAAAATTAGTACATAATCTGAAAAGTTCTAATTGAAAATAAATCTAATCATTAGAGAACGACGAAACGATTCTTTTCGGATCCTTCTATTCAGCTAATCACATAACCTCGTCGTTGCAACCTAACCTAGAACAGAGAAAAACGCAGCGTGACATAGCAAATTTCACCAGTCGATATCAGATTTCTCTCGGTTCTCCGACTATTTTTCGACGATCCTCTCGTTCCTCCGGGGGGATTACGCGTATCAACACGAGAAATACATATACGTATAGGTGGAAGAGTGCCCATTTTTCAGGCACGTGGAGGGCTGGGCCGCCTCCTTTGACGAAAGAGAGGGCTAACGGGTGGAGGCGAAGTGTGAATACAACGTGTGGAACACATTCAATAAAAAAGGAGCAGGTGGTTGGGCCACGGACAACAGCGGGTTCCTGGGGCCGCAACACCTGCCAGAGCAAAATGCTTTTTATGAGATATCAAACTCGTGCCTGACATCTTGCCGTCTGCAGGATCTCGGTCGTGGATCGATCCACTTTGTCTCCCTCGGAACAAAAACAAAACTTCAGATAGGGCAATTAAGTCGAACGTGTTTTCAGCAACAAGATCGCATCGTAGATAATGCTCGTTGAATATTTCATGCTTGTTACACGTGTCCATTGTTAAGAACTTCCTTTGCCATTATGTCAGTTAATATATTTTCTCCAAAAAGACAGTTATTGTTAATACTTTTTTCTCGTTTAGTGAAAGCATATTTCGGTTAATTTTCGTCCATTTTTCAATTTGTTTCTCGCAATGTGCGATAATTGAGAGGGATGGAGATCAACTTTGGAAATGTTGTCGTTGTCACACGTTGGTTACGGCCGAAAGCATCAATCAGCGTGATACGCTTGATATCTCTGATTATTCTCTCTCTGGACATATTTCCTGCACGCATATGTACGTGATCACTGTACAGCGCACACGTAAATACCTACGTGTACACAAATTAAAGCGACACGGTGCTCTTTTGGCCACCACCGTGGATACGGGTAATCCCATGCAACGCTTGTGACTTATACAACTTAAATACATACGTTCTTGCGAATTAGCTGTCAGGAGCAAATATTGGTTTCGCTGATTTTCGGGTTAATTTACTCATTTTTAGAAGGACGAAGTTTGGGTAGAATTGGGCACGGAAAATCTCAGCAGTTGAAGCATATGTAATATCGAAACGAGGTTATAAGTGATTCGTGTTATGTTTAGCCTTGAATTCATACGTCGACAATTCTTTCTTTATAATTTCAGTTTTTAATTTAATTTCTTTTTCCGTCACGTGGAAGATAATACATATTATTCATACGTAAGCGTGAGGCACAGTTATAGGTTATGACCTAACCTAAAAAAGTATATGTACACTGCTGGCCAAAAGCTTTCTAACGAATTTTGTATCATTCAAATCAATCGATATGAGATAAATTGCTATTTATCCCCACAATATCAATATCAAGTCTATGAAAAATTAGTAGCAGATTCAGTACTGATGAAAATTGAGAGAAAATTAAAAAAAAATGTAGGTTAGGTCGTAGCAACCTATAGCGGTGTCTCACCCTTTACGTATCAATTATACCTATGTATTATTTTTCACGAAACGAAGAATAAAATGAGAAAAATTACTTCTTTTTTCTCTCTACTCCTCGTGTTAGGTTATAATAATCTATAGCTGTACTTCGTCATTGCGTGTCGATAGTATATATTATTTTGCACGTAATAATGAGAACAATAGATTAAAAAATTCTCTGTATACCTATATAGAAGTTATAAAGGATAAAGGAAGATTCGTCGAAGATACAGATTAGATTAAATCCGTCGATCCGCCGATCCAGTAAAGAGTCGGTCGTCGCATGTGTTAAATGTTCCGAGAAACGATATGCACGATGTAATTACGAGGAACGAGATTAAATTCTACCGAACATAATTGCACTCATTTCGATTCTACGATAAAATAAAATAAAACAAATATTCCGCATCGAAGTTTCCACTTCGTTAGTAAAAACATTTCATAAAAATTTCAGCTAGCATCGGATAACTCTAGAAAAAGTGTCTTTTGTTTAAAAGTAAAAGAAATATCGAGTATTCGATAAGGTTAAACATAATCGTGTTTCATTCAAGTTGTAAAATTTAATCCTTTAATATCTCTCTTGTCTTAGTTGAGAAAACTCGATCGTTTGAACGGGCTCGGATAAATTTCAATCCGAAAAGTGTCGATTTTGGCCGAGCAATTAACAAGAAATTTAATTACGTGTCAGTCATGCGCCAAATGCAGAGTTTGGGATATCTCGAGCCTGGTACTGTTGTATCGCTCGGGAAATACCAGAATCTCTCCTTTCTTCCGAATGACCATTTTTTTATTTCAATCATCGCTCGAACTGTATTTGTCACCGTGAAAAAGTCCGATTGGTAATTGTCAATTTACTCGAAAATTCATTCAAATTCGGAGAATTTCAGATAAAATATATTTAATATATTTCGGATAAAACGTGAATATTCGAAAATTAAATTTTCAAATTGAATTACTTTACTTCGTTAAACGTACTTGGTAAAAATTCTGTTGACTTATTATTTACTTGTACATCGGACCTATTAGAAAATTTCTAAAACTATCACGGACTTTACCACAGTTTACCCTACATTACCTCGAATTTAATCCCGCCTATCATCTTCAACTTCCAATGTCACGTGATACAGCCTGTGTAAACTAAATAGAAAGTTGTAAATCTCGATCTATCTCTGACAGGGACATGTGTATCACGCACAACTGATAACTAGATAACTCCGAACTGCTATAGTAAACTTGAACTTTCGAGAAATAAAAATCTCTCTCCCTCTGTACAAACGAGTCAGGAATATTCATCGGGCAATTTATCAGGGAAAAGTAAATCCGCTCGATCGTGTCGCTCTGTGTAATAAAAATGAAAATGTCCCGCGAAGGGTGGAACGAAGGTTAACGGATGGAAAAAGCGGCGTGTTTCCACGTCGGAAACGGAATAATTGAATCGGAGCGTAGGAAAGACAATTTGTGAAACGGATGTGCCAGCCGGCTATTATCGGGGGCAGATTAAGCGTTTCATTTTTAATAATTTGTATATTTGGTCAAGGACTGGCCGGACTGTCGAGGGTCACGTAAAACGCACGAGCGTGAGGAAGGCGGCCAGGTGTTTCATGAGCAACGCAACAACGCCGATTTTCTGGGTCGTCACGCCAGACGGACACCCCGAATCCTGCGTTTGGCACATGACTGCTGAGAACACATTTTACTGCCTCTATGTAGGTCACACGCGCCATGAGTGAACCTATGATGTATGGTTTGATTGAAGCTCCGTGCTCGTTTTCCTGCTACTCCACGAAAATCTCACCGGTAACAGAGTAATTCCTTCATCGATGGAATTAACGAGTGATTAAAGTGTGTGATAGAGACATTTTGAAGCGAAGAGATTCTGTCGTTCGTTTGCATAAAAGTAACGAAATTTTGGAAAGGGGGTTGTTTGTATCCTGAATTCTTTAATTGTAAGTTTCAGAGGAGTGGAATTATTGAATTTTGAAGTATTTAAATTTTCGGATTTTTAAATATTCAAATTTCAGAATTTTCGAATATCCAAATATTCAACAGAATTTTACTAACAATAAGTATATTTAATTGCAAAAATAGAGCACTGAATTTTCACGAAATACTCTGGTTACTCCGGGATAGTCCTTAGTTGTGATATGTTCATAATTTACTTATTTATTATTGTAATTCTAATATTTCGTATCCCAAATTGATAAACTGCTTATCGTGAAAATTTACACTGTCCTTCCAATACGATTGTGAAAAAATGTGACGACACTGACGACTCGACGTTGCTGTACAAAAAGCTTCATTGCTAACGACGCACTGAAAACGTGTTACTGTCCAAAAATAAAAACTGGTTTTGTCGATAGTTAATAGTTTTATGATAGTCAAATGTCTGAGATATAACGAAACGTTGTCCCTGATATTTATCTTCAATTTTTCTCAAACAGTATACAGTAAAAAATTTAGTCTTAGGCACAAAATATAACAATTTTGTTACGTATTTTTATTGTGATAATTTTAAGGCTAAGCCTTGTTAAACTTTCATTTCACCTGCATTTTTAATGTTCTACTTATTTTTCAAAGCACGTATAAACAAGCAATCGTCCATAATTAGCTTAATAGCTCTTTTACTCAATCACGTTAACTTTAACCGACTGATTTTTCTTTACCACAACATAAACTATTTAGAATCCCAACATTGGATGTTAGTTATTTTTTAATTAAATTAAGTCTGGCAACTTTGTGTTAGGAACGAATAAAAAAGTGTCGCTGAAATAATCAAAGTGTCAATGAAAATAATCTACGAAATAACCTTACAACATCCTTTTTCTTTCTAAAGATATATATACTCGAGCTATCGCGATTGTTAGTAGTTTCTTTTTTAAACAATTCCATCTCGTATTCTTGTGCAACGAGCATACGTACGTTCTCGAACGCCACGAACATCTTCGAAACCGAGCAACAACCTCGAATAAACAGGACCATCGGGCAGGTGGTCGACCCATGGTGTCCCGAAAAACGAAGATGTCCAATCACTACCTTGACCGGTGGTATTGAGTTCGAGACCTGGCCGAGACTCTCGCTTTTGACTCTTCACGACTTGCCATCAGAAATTGCGCAAACGTTAAATCGAGAGATTCTGCGTCGAAATCGTATACCACTGCCACCGTAAATTCCATTTTCACTCGAAATTCCAGGTTAAAATCAGACTATACTTAAACATTCACCACGTGAAATAGTATTCTTCCATGTATCTACCTCACAGATTCGAAAAAAGTAAAAGGAAATTACAGCGCTGAATATCTCCATCAAAATGATTCTATTCTATATAATACTCTATCGTAATGTTTTTATTCTCCTTTAAAAGCCTCTCAGATCGATCCAACAAGAAGATACAAATTATCGATCGCCAGCTTCTTCGATTATCCGAATTTTCAGTGTCGTCACATTTTTCCAAAACCACATCGGAGTGAAAGAGTAAATTTCACGATTAGTAGTCAATATTTTTTTTCAATTTTCAATGCAAAAATAACCGTTCGATCTACACATCCCCACTTTTTCGAACTCATTTCTTTTTCGTCGTTGGATCACCTGAAAGCGGTGCAGCCATCAGGGTGAACGAGGGTAACTCGAGATCCTGAGGTGTTCATGCTGGTACCCAATGTCAGAGCTCTTCTGTTCCTCTTTGTTTCTCAGATGGGTCTTCGATCGGGGCTGAAGAAAGTGAATCTACATAGTTCTGATTCTGTCAGCGTATTCACCAGGGATCCCATTGGACTCTCAGATTTCTTTGAATTTTCTTGCAATGCTAAATTTCACTTCAGAGATTTCACTCTTTCAACTGTCTTGCAACGTCGGTTGATGTCGAGCAGGGGTCTTCTTGCAGCAAGAAGTTTGCCTTCGTGGTTTAAATCCTTGTTTCTAAAGTTTGCAGGGTACAGCATGTAACAAAAGTTCCTGGACTTAGATCGCGAATCAATATTGAGTATATGATATTTTCGAAATTTGACTTATCTCAAAGAAATATAGCAACACGTTGAATGCCGGACCAATTCTACGTAACTTGTCCACGGTGCCGAGAAGAATTTTTCATTCTAATACAACAAATTGCAATATGCATAAATAACATGTCAGCAGTTAGAAATGAAACTATTTAAATATGCTGTGCGATGCATTAGGTGAAAATTTTACAAATTGAATGCCTTTACTAATTTTGAGACCGCCGGTCACCGGTCGCCCCCACGGCATTCAACGTGTTAAGCTATAAGATGTCATGTTTTCTTTTTACCATTTTGTGTAACACTATGAATGGATGATTGAACTCAGAGGAATTTTAGTTACGTACTGTACCCTTGCACTGCTTCGTCATTTACAATATTGTCTTCGAGAAATGATACACAAGTTCTCTGTTGTGATAGATGCGTTGCTTCTTCTCAGAACTCGTAAAGAACGCTTCTTACACATGCACCGATGTGTTCGTCGTTAAACCGTTAACGACAAATTAACGACTCTGTCTTACACTTTATATGGTACTTTTATACTCCAGATTAGAGACTATCAGAACCTAAGATTACGAATAATAAGTCGTCGCAGCAAGTGACTACTACTTGTTCAGGTGAACGAAGTTTCCAATTCATAAAGACGTATAGAAAGTTGATGATTTTATTGCTTAAAAATCTTCATCAATTTTCCAAGATGCAATGAATAAATTATCTCTAGAAAATATAATTTAAAGTTTCAGCGAAACGATGCAAGATATTTCGATTAAATTAACATACAGGGTGTCTCATCTGAATATCTTCTTTATTTTCAACGAGACTGGAAAGTGTTTCGAACGTAATCTGAATGATTTCGAAGGAGGAACACGGTGTAAGAGGAAAATTCTTTCGAATTTTTCAAGGATCACCGGTATTCTTTTGCAGTAAATCATTGTTCGTAGTACAGTAATAAATATTAATAATAAATGAGTGCTCAAAGTGACGAACATTGTCCCGTGTCGTTAAAAACGAACGAGATATTTAGATTGCTCAGCTTCCCAAGGGACACCCTGTATACAGGAAATCATAGGAGTAAGAATCGTCCCTAACATTTCACTTTCCTCCGATTGATAAAACCACTTACGAGATCCCTTCGACGTGACCTTTGGGTGGATTCTGGCGTCGGTCTCTTTCAAAAGATCCGCCGTGTAAAGAGCGCTCATCAGTGTCAAAGTGATCGAGGAAATTGCAGAGCGTGGCGCGTGTTCCGCGGAAGGCCAATTATTCGACGCGTCCACTTTCTTTTTAGACCTCGCTGAATTTCCATAAACGAGCTACTGGAAGGTGGAGGTTGATTTAAAGGCGTCGCCGACGTTGGCGTC
>NW_017100255.1:413204-459113 GCF_001263275.1 Habropoda laboriosa | reverse complement strand
GGTGTTCCCCCGGCTTCGACCTTGGGCGAATGAATAGTCGATAGGAGCGTCTCTTAGCCAGATACGATTAGAACAATTTCAATGGCGTCGCTTCCCTCTTGCTGGAGAACCAATCGCCGGTGTTCGCGTTCTATGAAAGACAATGACGCCGTTTTCAGCTGGGATAAGCGACGTCGCTTCGATTCGCTTTGACTTGGACTTGTCAGTTTGTTTAACGAGGATATCCTTCGATATGGCGCGTTTAGGAGAGAAAAGTGTTGAACAATTCGACAGAATTATTCTTTTCTCTAATTAATACGCCGAGTGCTGTGTTTCGTGCGACTTTCTATGGTCCTATGGTTCACGTTATTGCAATATACCGGGTGTCCCAGTTTTTTCCGATCAAACTTTGTCAGTATGTTCTATGGGTGTATATAAGAAGAAAATGTTATATGAACATAGGTCGTTTGAAGCTTTGTTAAAAAGTTATAGCAGTAATACGAAGGAAACGATAACGGGTGTGCTGTTATTGCGATACGAAATAAGAGTAGATCAGCGGTGTGTGCATTTGAAGTACATATTCCAGTGGAATTCTTTGTAATTATTTTAAAAGAGAATCTTACGTGGAAATAGTTTGTTTTTCAATATTTTTAGCGTAGCAGTGATTAGTCACTGAGCCCGAAATTTCATCGGGTATCGTTTTTCTATTTCGGCTGTCGTTTGATGGAAACGTTTCACGTACTTGTTGCTGACAGTCAAACATCGAGAGCTTCACTGTCCGTTTGAATGTGCTCGAGCGAGATTTAACCTAATTCTCCACGTGGCGCACGGATATCACCACTTTCCCGCGTTTCATCCGAGTTTCGTGATTTTTGTTCGTTGGTGTATAACATGCAGCTCCTTCAGCAACGATGTTCCCATTCTTAAAGCAACGCAACGTCGCACGTAGGAGTGCTTGACTCGAAAAGTTGGCTAAATCTACTTTATCGGTTTTATTGTAATAAAGTTCAGAAATGATATAAGAAAAAGAAACATTTCAAATAATAATAGTAATAATGCTGGGGCTACACTGGCGTTCGCGAACAGTTCTGGCCAGTGTGGACTCGGCATAATAGTAACAGTATGGCGTAACAATTATCGACTTATAAGAAGAACTTTTTGTTTTTAACAAAGTTTACAATTTATATTTATGACCACATTTTCCATACTAATACTCCTCTGTGCGTCGGAGCTACATGACTTCGAGTCACCAGCTATCGTTTCTCGTCCGGATTGCACATTCTCGCAAACACTTTAGGTGCCTGGCATAAATCGTACGAGAGGAAAAACAGCGTCCAGCTTATCGATATTAACATCGCGATAATAATCATTACTGGATATTGTTTTCATTCGTTAATAACAAACAAAATGCTTCAAGACACTTCAATAAAAGTATTCGAGTGTCCCACGATAGGTCTTAGAATATCGTCAACTTCTATTCCCAAGTAGCTAATAAAAAATAGATACCTGCAATACCTGTCCCACGTTCTACACAAAAATACAATTTCTTTCTCAAAAAACCCCTATCCCATTACTACAACCTCAGCACCCCTTCGTTCTCTCCCAACATCTCCAACCTTCCAAACATTCGCTCTCCGAATCCGTTCGTCATCCCGCGATATCATTCTCGCGGGGAACGCTCGAACCCTTTAAGGTGGACACTCACTGGATCTCAACCTACCTCGATATTGTCCATCGATCGAGCAGCGGTGTACGCTGTCCGCGGCGGGAGATCCCCGGTATTTTCCATAATGAGGGTTCGAGTTTATTCTCGTGGTCGATCAACAGGTTGGGCTGCCTCGGAGGCAGAGAGCCGACGACGAGGTGCGGCTTCGCGTAGTCGGAAAAGGCCAACGTGGCCTATGCCCGTGTAGAGCCGTGTGCAGGGGCGACGACGAGCGGCGAAGGAGGGGCGCGGGCGGTGAGCTTCACGTACAAGGGCAAACAGGCCGACGGCGGGGGAGGGGAGGGCGTACAAAGCGAAGGGGTTGCTCTGACGTCAGGATGACGCAATGCCGATACAACCCCTCTCGCCTCGTCGCGCATCTCCGCCCTACGACTGACATTGACACTGCTCGAGCATCGATCTGTCCTCGAACGAGGTGAGAGCCGAGGCTGGCGAGGGTCACCGCGACCGTTTCGCCGGTGTTGTTTGATCAGAGGTCATCGGAGTGATTTACCTCCGCCGTTCTATTAAACGGGACACGGCATCGATCCTGCCACGCTCGGAGCGTGAAACGACCGATTGATAGGCACACGAGGCACGGAGCAGGTGATCGTTCCTGATAGATTGTGAAACGCGTCGCGTGGTACTCTTTGTTGATACGGGGCGATTGCGAATACCCGAGGACGATTGTGGATATATAGATATCGAGTTGCCTAGAACATTCGTGCCGATTTTTAAGCGAATTCCATACTTTAACCCTTTCATGATCAGTGGGATGCGTGTGTTCTGTTTGAGCAGGTTGAATGAAAATTGATCTGAATTTTGGATCCATTGAAGATCCGATCGTTGGTAGATAGGTAATGGATTTTTGTGAAAATAATTCGGTTAGGAAAGAGTTAAAGCTGTAATTTATCTGTTCTATGAGATATGTACCGTCTTGTTCTGCAACTTTTCGCTGCTTTTCTGACGATTCTTAGATTCTATTTTGCCGAAGATTTTGTTTCTTTTTGTTATTTTCTTCGAGACCGAGATTTTGTGAATGATTTGCAAATAGCTTTTGGTAAACGAAAAGCATCAAGTGTCGGAAATATACTCTATTCATATCAATGGAAATATTCCTAATTATTTTTCTGGGAGGATTTTTTTTTATCGGGAGAAGTGAATTATTCGGGTGACTTCGGGTTTTGGATGATTCCGAGGAGGGCGAAGCATAATTTCGTCTGCGTATCAAAATTGTTTGGTATCCTTAATCCTTTGTAAAGACTCATTAGAGTTCTTTCGTAATTCTCAACTATCAAGTATAGAAGAATGTTTTTTAGATTATTTTCATTCCGGATCCTTCTAAAGGAGTTGAAAGAGATATGTTCAGTACAGCTCCTCTTATCAAACTTTATCAGACATGTTTTATGCAATTTTCGTCCATCAAGTACAAAGAACTCGAAGATCCCGCAGTTAGTAATACTTAGAATGATTTATCTTCTCTGCCCTATTACTGGAACACCGATCGATTCATTGACGACAGTAACGAGAATATAAAATGACCGACTGCATTTAGAAGGTCCACTTTGTTAATGTCGAGGGAAAATAACTCGAACGAAACAAGATACCTACATCTGATTTCTACCCCTTGTCAATATCTCTTCGATAACGTGGCTTATAATATCCCTGACATTTCTACCCGCAACGCGCAATTCCAGAAATTCATTAACCTTTTCTCTCTCTCTCTTTCTCTCTGAAACGCACGGCTTTAGAATTCCGCTAATTATTTCATGCTCTCGCACTGTTTTCATTCTCGTATTCCAACGACTCTCCTTCGTTACTCGAGCAAATCGTATCGAGTTCAAGGCTCTTTCCGCTATTCCGTGCGTTCAATTTTGTTGATATACAAGAAACTGCGTTAATTGTATAGGTATACAATTTGATTACGCCGATGGCCTTTCTCCGTTGTGCAACTTTTCCCCCTGGTAAATTTTTCAATCGTCGACTAATCAGCGAACATATTTTCCAATTTACCATCCAGTAGATTTTCTTTATTCCTTCCTTTTTTTCATCTTCTCTTCATTCCCCTGAATTAATTAAAACTAGCGTGTTTGGTCGTTCGTGCGCGAAGGATGGAAATTCAGCAAAGGATATTATAAATTGTCAGGACGATATTCCATGGTCGCGACGTTTCCATGTTTTATTTATAATAACTCTAGCATTAACGATATTACTCGCCAGACAGAAATACGCCCGCTATTATTAAAGAACCTAGATTTCACTATGGAATATTCGAGATGAGAACTATTAACGGACACGGATAATTATAACCGGCCGATAAGCTTCTCCGATGTTCGTCGTTAGCCTGAATCTTACGAGACGTTGATAACGATCAGCTTACGATCGATGGAACGTATAAAAGTTACTAGATATTCGTAAAAGTAACTAGAAGAAACGTCACGTGGAAGGAAATTTCTTTTTCACGAATGGAATGTCGTTTGAAGTCATGATCATCGAATAACAGCGAAGTGGTCTTTAACTCCTTCGTCTTCATCGCCTTCTTATTCTTTCAATAATTTTTGCTACTATCGAGTTCGTGTTCCCTTAACATCATATCGAACGTTTATTATCCAGGTTCGTATGGTGTGCTGGTCACAAAAATTGTTGCACACAAGGTCTTTGGGTCAAAAAAGACCCAAGTGTAGTTAACCCTTTACAACGCTGTGCCTCTATAGGGTGGGTTAATTGTCACGACCAAATTTTGCTATTTCACAATCTTTCTAATATTCCACGAAACGCAATATTATTCGCCACGGACTCATAGTTTCGCATTTTCGCATTTCTCTCTGTTTCTAATATATTTATATCAATAATCGATTACCACTTGTTCCATGAAAACCTAGAATCCTCCTTAGTAACCTCCTTATTTACCTAGGGTGCAAATGAACGAAGGGAAATTCATTTTCTGCCCCGCTGGCGATTTTATTTTATTAAGATTCGCTCGTGCTTTCCTATTTATCATCTTAACGGATGGACGACTGCGCTACGGGGATACAGAAGTCGTTTCGAGGGGATGCAACGCGCTGCATGGCAATCGCACGAGCACGTGCCAAGGTCAACCTGCCGGAGGATGGGAGTTTAAGGTCAGGGGAGCGTCTCCTTTTCAAGGATGCTAAAAAGGAACTCGTGACACCGTGAAGAGGAAACGCCACGACCGGATAATAGAATATTCCGGAGGAGCGGCAAGAAGAAGAAAAAAAAAAAAATTCACCTCTTTTTATCAACGCTGCATCTGGGTGTAGTGTGTTTTTCTTTAAGGGGGTTTTTAACGTCAATTTTGAACGAGCTGGATGGTAGACGAATGAGACGGGCAATATTGTGCAATCGCTGCGTCGCGACGTGAAATTTATCTCGTAGAGGAGAAAGTTATCTTTCGAAATTCTGTATAAATAACGCAAGGTAGATATTAATCTAGAATTCACCGGTGAAAATATATAAATTTCGATAGGAAAAATCGAGAATTTTTCTTCTTTTTTGCGAGGAAAAAAATTCGCCATAGATTCGATCAAAGAAAATGATTACGTTATTTTAGATGTCCCGCGCGTAGTTCCAGATGCGAGAATTTTTTTTTATAACAATTCATGTAGGCGTCGCGGCATAGGGGAACGTTAATTTAGCTATTGATAACCTCTCGCGACCTTGGCCTTGCTCGATACAACAAAGTGCTCGCATTCGATCAGGATGAATCACACGTGCTCAGGAGCCTCTTGGTATTTTTAGAGGCCGCCACGTTGATCGGCAATTTTTTTCGATCAACCTCTCCGATTCGCTCGATAGAATATAAAACACATTGGAATTTCGGTATTCTACTATGTATAAATACAAAGAGAAAAAGAAACGAATTTTGTGCTTCTTTAAATTGGCGCAACGCTTATTAAGAAATTATCGCAAGAGGTGACTGAATTATAAATTGTAACATTTACGACACGGAAAGAACGTCGTTCAAGGAATTACATTCTCACTGCAAAACACTGTTAAATATGGAGTTTATTACCGTGATTCTGTGAATGGATCGGAATAATTTCGGTACGAAAATACAGTCTGTGGAACCGATACGTAAAAGTGCACGTAATTCGAGCGCTAAAACAGGAATTTCAGGGAGATAATAAACTCTAACATCGCTCGGGGCCGTTTTCGATATCAACTCGGAATTGATTTTTCCATTGCTGTATATTTAAAAAGTTTCCTTCTGAATCGTTCACAGTTGCAAGTTAATTTTCATCAATACGGAAATTATGGAGACGATAGAGACTTAACCCTTCCATTGTTATGGACGTTTTAAAAATTTTCTCGCACCTACAGTTCACGACTTTTGGTGCATTTCCATTCTAATTTAATCCTTAATTTTCATATTTCCGTCTCAATTTAATAAAATAAATTTTAAAACGACACTGCCAAAACAAAAGATTTTACGGCCACGGTTAAACGTCTACCGTCTGTCACGTGTGTTTAACACACTAAAATCTGTCGCAGCGAAAGGGTTATTACCGTCTACCTTAAATGAAAGATTGCAAGCAGAAATTTTGAAAAAATGAAGCACGGCCCTATGAACCTTCACTGCATCGCTTCGACCAACTATACTTCGCGATGATCGTTTCTGCGAGCGTTACAGTTGTTTGTCGGCCTAACTTTACGGCGTTTCAAGAATATCGCCGTTTATTAAGGACATTGCCACTTCCCTGCAAAAACTTCTCTAATTAAAGAAGCTCACAAAGCTTCAGAATAAAGAACTGTTTCAAACTGAACAATCACCAGGTGAACGCTGTTAATTCTCAAATAAATTCTAATTCCGAAACACGGGGATTAAGTATTAAGAAAGACGACAGAAGAGAGTCGTAAAGTCTCTAAGAATAAATGATTCTTTGAAAAACTAAAAGAAGAAAAAGATCAAGGGATAGTGTTTGTATTTCTCGGAAGGGTAAAAGGCTAGCAAAAGGCGAGAGAGAAAGGAGAAAAAAAGAAAAGTATTTCGTGTTTGAGGATTTTGGAATAACACTGGCCGTGGATGGAAATAAAGGGAAACGGGACATATGCGATTCATCCTGATGTTGACCCTCCAGAAATAGTGGCGGACGAGTACCGTAAACGTTGGTATGCGGCCATATAGCGAAGTGCCATTGAGTGCTCGCGTAAACCGCGTCGCTGAGCTTCTTCGTCAACGCGCCACCCCTTTTACGAACCGCACTTCGTCGCTCTGACATTGAAAGCCGATGAGTGCAAGGAACTTTACTCTACGGCCAATTCCCGGGAGCTGGCGTGCCTCCATCTTCGTCACAGAATCTCGACGCGAGAGTTTCGCGGCCGTCGAGCTTCAAGATTAACGCCGCCGATGACGGTTCTCACGAATATCGACGGTCCTCGCGTTTTGCCATTCATTCCGGGTACCTTTCAAGGTGTTCCATGATTATAGTGGTTCTTTTGTTGAATGTGAATGTTCAAGTTTGTCTTTTAACTGAAGGCACATCGTCCAATTAATACGTGTCTACTTTGATCAAATTTTTGGGTACAGTTGGAGAATCCGAAAATACTGCACACATATCTTCTTTTTTTTAGATGTTAATATTAATGTTAAAGGGAGAAACGAACCCTTATTGTAAGTGCAATTTTTAGTGTTAATATTGGATTTAGGTTTTAGTTTAGTTAAAATATTGGATACATCATTTTTTTTTTAGTATACTGATTCTCTATAGAGACTTATAAACCCCCAAAGTGTCATTCTCCTTTTTTATTGCGACACCCTGTACGTACAAAGGAAGATCAAAGTGTCAAAAATTCAGCACTATCTTTACTTTTCGACAAGTATCAGATAACCAAGGATATTAGCGCGATTTTACCATTTATCTAATAAAGGCAAAAACCACGTGAACTTTGTTAGTTAAGCGACAAAAAGTTTAATTAATTTTTTAAAATTTCTCTTCACTTCTGACATTTTTGCAACGCTGACAAAAGGTTAGGGTTACTCTCGATTCGGGACATTCGAACATCTACCGTGCGCTCTGAATTGAAGTCGCACGAAATGCATAGAGTTAATGCGGGCGTAACGAAGCGCGAGGGCGTTTAGAGTGGCTGAAGAAGAGGGAACACGCGCGAGGAGGAATCGGGAGCAAGGATCCCATATGGATTGGCACGGAGCAATGAGTACATCGGGTGAACGGCCGGCCGTGCATCCAGACTGCAGACGTCCAATAAAAATATCTTACGTCGATCTCTCTCCCCTAAACACCGTCTACCCTCATTCATCGCCAAATTATTTTTATTGTTGGATAACCGGCGCGGGAGCGAGGCTCGTTAGCCGGCGACGCATTCTTCGTGAATTATCGGACGGTCACCTAACCCAAACTATCCTCATCGAGCCTATTGCCGCTGTGATTAATTTCGAACGTTACTATAGTTTTTCTGCGTCGAACGTCATCCTGTTTTACGAGCACACGATAGATTTAGTATTTCACGTGGGACTGCTTGGAACGAAAAATTGCCGGTTCCTGACGAGTGGAAGAATTGATTTATTAAGATAGTGCAGATGTACAGTGTTCTGTTACAGTTGGGAAATTGTCGATTAATGTAAAATTTTACCTAACCTTTTATTTGCAAAATAAGAAAAGGTAAATGTAAATGACACTATTGGAAAAATTAAGTTTTTGCAATATCGTGACTTTACTATCGAAACGAGGATAGTAAATAAATATTTTTATTACTTTATTTTTAATTTTTATTATTGTAATTTTTAACTTATAACGTAAAGTCAGATTTTCTCTGACTTGTTAATCAAAATGGACACTATTTGCAGCAGTACATTCTTTTCAAAGAGTTCTCAATTTAAATACGAATTTACATACAATTAATACTTCGTTTAAATATCAAAGTGTAAGTATGAAGATACATTTTAAGCAGAGCCTCAAACGTCAAACAGTACTGTAAGTGAGGTTATGTTAGAAATAATAGTACCGATATTTCTACCGATGGAAATGCTACATTTCACATTAAACACATACATCTTCGTAACTAAATAAAACTCCTAAACTATACTAATATCTCAGTATCTTAATATTTAAAATACTAAGACAGAATGTGAGCAAAGTAATATTATTAACCCTTTGCGATCGGCACATTTCTCTGGTTGGACTATCAGCTAGTCGGAGCAAATTTAGATTTTTAAAGTTATTTTTGCATAGTTGATTTATTATATATATAAGGATATTGAAAAACAGAATATTTTGAAACTGATACATTTTGTTTAATACATACTAGTTATAGTGCATAAAAATAAAACGTTTTAATTTTTGTAATTTTCCAAAGTATGATACTTGACAAAACAAAGATCATGCCGCCATAGCGGCGACACCGATTTCTAGAACAAAATTGAAATGCCGCCACTATGGCGGCACCGATCGCAAAGGGTTAACCTTCGAACCATCAATCGGCTACTAGATGTCTCTTATTTCAACCGGCATTTAAAACAGTCACACGCATTACGTACGCCGGGTCAAATATGACCCAATGCTAAAATCTCTTTCGTACGCAAGCGAAATCCTCTTTTTTTAATTTTACTAGGTATTGTATTGTTTAAAATTGTGCAAATGTATTATGATTAAAATAACGAACGTATATGTAGTATAATGAGAGGAGAATTGTGACCGAGGAATTGTGATCCGTTGTCCGAGGACTAAGTGTCCAAATATTATCGTAACCTAACCTATTAATTTTACAACAATGTCGTATACGAAAATACACAATTCTGAAATACAATAAGTGACATTTCCTAACAAAAAAAAAGCACCAACTCAATCTTCTTACAATTAACCACGGTACATCGGTAAAAAAATCAAACCTACTCGGTGACCGAATATTTTTCGGAGTAACTGTAGTTTCATTGCGCGACGAATTTCCAGAAAATATGAACGTCTTCACGATTTGAGTAATCAAAATTCACCGCGGGCCTGTTGCATAACGGGTGTGACGAAAATTACAATTTAATTGCGACGATCAAAAGACTTATGGGTCGTCCGTCGAAAAATGTTGCCGGAGTGTCGGCCTCTGGGGGGGACGTGAAATTTTAATTTACCGCCGACAGTTCGCGTCCACGTGCTGCTCGTGAAACCGCAAATTACCGCGCCAGAGTAAATCCGACACGCGCTTTCTTCCTCGGCCGGCCGGTTTCCCGACAGCATCCGGAGGCTTCGCAGTCGCTCGACAATTTCACCCGGCGGTTTCGAATTCTCGTGCCAAGTAATTCGTGTCCCGCTGTCACCTTACGCCTTCACGCACGATTTACGAATGTAGCCGCGACTTTGCTTAATCCGTGAACGCCCTCGACTTCGTTTCTCTGCCCCTCCCCCTCCGTTGATGCGTGCGCGCGCGCGCGCGTAATTCAGTCGCAACTTTGTTGTAAACAAGGAATTGGCATTTGTACAAAGGTCGGTGGCAAATAAACGAAGCGTAGACGCTATTATTCGTAGAATATTTCGAACGTGTATACACCTGCGCGTTGTTTGAAATGGTTGAAGTGATTAGCTGCGCGGTGGTTGAAAGGACGGAGAATTTTAATTTCGGTTCGTTAGATTAACACGCGCCTCGGGAGAAAAGCGAGTATTTCGACGGAATTTTAATTTACACGTTAATAGAAATTGTGCTGAATTTCTGACACTGAACTTTGAAAAAAAATTTTGTTCACTCGCCTAATGAAGGTTTCATTTCTAGAGAACTAGTTTTTCTTATGAAATGGTTGGAAATGTAGATAGAAATAAATAAATTGTACGTAATGAAAATTAAATGGAGTAGTGAAAGGGGCGGGGCTTAGCTTACTTGTTGCGGCTCCGCCTCTTCTTGAAATTGAAATTGAAAAATTGATTAGAACCACAGGCAAAATATGAAACTTAAAACAGAAGTAGTGCTGAGTTTATTCGGCATTATTTTCTAAATTTTTAATACCATATATTGAGCTCCAAAATGTTTTTTTCATTTTTCTATATTTTTTATTCAAGTTATGCACCTATTAAGGTTCAAAATGTCTTACATTTTCACATATTTCTATAGTTGAGGATATAAAACGGAGTGCAAAACGCGGACTATGAAAACCCAATATTCAGGCCTTCTCGAATAACCTCGAAAAACAAGTAAACCTGCCCTTTTTTTTTTTCGAAGGGGTCCATATATTTCCTGGCCTTCTTTCCGCTCAGATGCGTCGCGAAACAGCGGGTTTAGCTCGCACGTCCCTGGCTTTGGTGACCAGGGTCGCGTGGGTGATTTTACCCGACTTGGAGGGGATGCATCGACCGTTTATTTCGATATTATGCTAATAACGTTTTAAACAACGGAGCCGTCCGGAGCAGTCGGACACTCGGGAACGATTCTTGAACGCATCGGGTGCAAGAACGCCACTCGTGTGAAAATAGAACGTAAATATATATCGGTACGATTATCGGTGGCGTTTATAAGTGGTTGGCGAATATACAGGGTGTCCTTATCGAACGAGGCTCTCTGCAATTGTACCTGCTACAATGATGAGTTTAACGTACCTAACCTCAAACCCGTTTTCAAAATCATTCCTTTATAACTCTTTCTCAATTTTTGTGTATAAATTCAGCTTTCTTTTATTTTTCTCTCTTTTTTAAATAATACGTTTCATAAGCTCGTCGAATTTGTCTCGATGCCTGCTAGCCTGTTGAGACAGGTAAAAGAAAGCTATACAGGGTTACAGATAAAAAAGTTGCAAGTGAACTTGGAAACTTGTTTAAAGAAATTTCATAAAAAAGTTGAAAGTGAACTTGAAAACTTGTTTAAAGAAATTACATAAAAAATCTAACATCAGTTTGAAGTTCTTTCAAAGCCTCCAAGTAACTCCCATAAATAATTTCGTTTGTAGCATAATTAAAAAGTTTAAGAATTAAAATGTTTCAATCGTACAAAATTTTGGGAGATTTCAAACTCTGTTAATTACTACCTGTAACATAACCTGAAATACGAGTGACAATTGAAACTACGAGTTCTTTGTTCCACTTATTCTATAAATAAAAATATTACCGCCTCCAGTATTCAGTCAGGGGTAGTATCCTGAAAAATTACACTACCCGTAAAGATCTCCCAATCCTCCGACGTTACGAAACTGCGAAACCTTGAAACATGTGGACGAAACAGGCGTATTTACACGACAAGTGTATACAACAAAGAAAACCGGCATTTTCTAATCCATTTTTCGACTCATCCTCGCGCACAGGTACAGCCCGCGTTTGTCCCTGAATCAAGTCAGCCCGGTCGCGTGGGTGATTTGGCGAGAGTGGAGGGGATAACTGTCGGTTGTCGCGAGGAGTGGGGGGTCGAGAGGGCGGGCCAAGAGACGGTCAACCGTGGCACGGACAGACGGACAGACGGATGCACAGGGTACCGATAGGGATGCACCGACCTTGGAGGGATTTTTGCGTCTACCGTCGTACGTTCACCCCGTCAGCAGCGGAGCGAACGTACCCGCCGCCGCTCGCGCTCTCAGAAACGCGACTCCCTCTTTCTTCGCTCTTTGTCTCCCCTTTCGCCCCTCCCGGCCCTTCCTTCCCCTCCTCCAGCTGCCCACTACTTCTGTAGCCGGCCCTTTTTTTCTACCGTCTTCGTCCCAGGCTTACTCCAGGCTCAAACTCGCCGGGAATCGGCCGCCTCACCCTCAGAACCCTCTCCCGGCGACGCTTCAGGGGCGGAATTTTTGCGCTGCCGTTTCTCCGCCGGGACACCACCCAGACAATGGATCCGTATGGCTCAATGGGGTCTCTTCCTACTGTGACGGCTGAGGGAAACTGAATTTTCTCGGAAATTTGAAACGAAGCAAGTGCTACACGTACCCCTTTGCAAATTTGTATGTTTACTCGATCGTCTTTTGAGAGCAAGAAAATATTTTTTATAAGTGAAAACATTCGTTTGTTGTAAAATAGGACTAGCGAGAGGAGAGCACCTTGAAAAATATCCTTCCCGATCGCTGACATGATATCAGATGTTGTATTTAGCCAAAATACAAAATGCAAGCGTATTCTTAATCTGTAGACGTGTGGCTATAGTCTGAAGTAGAATAATGACAAATATTGAGAAATAAAGAAATGGCAAGGTTTCAGAGAAATTGCTTTCGATTTGACCGTAAAGACTGAATTTTGAGAGTATTTGCACAATTCTAGTTGAAACGATAAAGCAACATCTACTGAATATACCTGACAAATTTCGAGTGGATGGGATCTCTGGTTTTTTGGTAATCGTGTCAGCCAGTTTCGAAAATGCTGATTCGAGAAAAACGCGTTTAAAGTTTTAACTACAGTTTAAGACTATATAAAACCGCCTCCTTTGAAGGCATATACTCTGCTAATTTTCAGAATTAAGCTTTAAAACTTTGTGGACATATTTTCGAGATGTTCAACTATAAGAATCCGTCACAGTAAGAAGACTCCTTAGTAGCTGTTATTAAGTATTAGTATTGAGTGTAAACTAAATTTTGAGGAGATTGGTGCAAGAAAGAGGTAAATTCAACGATCCAGGCCGAAGTTACGAGGATTCTGCTATTTGCAAAACTGGGAGCAGATTCAATTTTTCAAAAATTCACCTTGCTACGTAGGGAAGATACTTTTGCTTAGTACTAGCGTTGGATGCTGCGTTAATATCTAGATTTCAAGTGGGTGAAACGCTGATTTCATTAGTATTCTCGAAGTTAATCTATTTGGAGCTTGTCTCTCTCATTTGAGACATCAGTTTGACACTTTCAGAGGATGTGTTCCTTGATGGTTTTTAACTTGGCAATATCCACCGTCATTTTGCAGATAATTTTGAAGAAATATAATCTGTGATACGTTAAAATTTATATGACGTCTGACGCGAATTGATGATTTTTCACGTTCAAAGCCCAAGAGTATCCACAACCTTTAAACTTCATAATTTGTGTACTTGACGATTGCAAACAAACGAATTATATATCTTATTTTTCTTTTCTAATTGAAATGAAACTAAACGTTCCAACTGTTCAGGATTCCTAGTCGATTGAAATTTTCGTTACAGTCACGGAGATTTTCCTCTTCAATTCTCTCGGGTGCACCACGTTGGTGGCACGTGGTAACCACGAGCCAGCCCTGACGCGGCGATGCATCCCACAGATTAGGCTGCACGTACATATGCAACATGCACGTGCGTGGCGTGTGCCTAATAGTGCGTGCATCGCTCTATCTACACAAAGTGGAGGTCGTGACCTTGATGGTAGCCGTAGAAGGGTCGGCACTTTAGACCGGCCGATTTACGCGATCGCGAGGCGGGAGATTGGAAATCTCGATAAACTCGGTGCGTTTAATTAAGGATCCTTTTCACGTACTCTCGTATCGGCGTGCCGGTGAACCCGTCTCCCTCTCCCTCTCCGCTGCAAACGAAGTGTTGCTTCTCAGGAATAACTGTCTTCTGGTTGTTCAAACTTCCGTTCTTGCTGGAAATAATAGTAATAAATTCTGAGAACCTTTCGAAACTCAAAAGTCCAGCTCAACGTGCTTCTTCTTCCAACGTATCTACTCTTCTTTCGTGTATTTTGCAGCGAATCGTTGTCGTTTTCGCAGCAAATTTAGTGGAACAGGTGAGAAGAAAATTAACGATGATTAAAGCGAAACATTTTCTGTTACGAAGATATCCTTCGAAAGCACCGTAACAATTTCTAAAGAACAATTGAAAAATAATCTTTCAAATTTTTTACCGACTTTTTCATAATCACAGGTGTAAAAAGTTTGTAGAAGAAATCTTCACAAATTTCTGTCTACGCTAGATACTTACGCATTTCCCTTAGATTTTCAAATTATCGAATAACTACATTGATAAAAATGACAAATTGCAATTGTTTATTATTCGGACTAGATATTTCTCACGTGTTGCTCCGGTAAATATAAGAAAAGTGTCCCGATCGATTTATCAACGTGCCTCGTAGTCGCAAGGAGGATAGTGAACCCTGAGATCGTGTCCTTTACACGAACGTTATTCGCAAACTGAAAATAGCCCAGTCTCGAAGCAATCTCGTTCCTTTAATCGGCAGGACCTTGATCCGTTCGACGTTCCCTATCGCGTGCCGGACGATTATGAAGCGATTCGGAGCTCTTGGGGGGTATACACCCGTGGGCTTATCTGTCCTGGCCGACGGGCAATTAATTGAACGACAATGGTCGCCGAGCTTCTCGCACTAATTAAGTCTGACCTCTGGAATCGGTGGCGAGCAGTCTTTCAGCAAGGTCACTAGGTGATCTCTTTTCCCGAGGATTTAAAGGATGGACGCTCGCTCTCTGTCTTGGCCGCCAATGATGTACAGTAGGCGCGAGAAATATGTGCATTTTCGTTGGAACCGTTAAACGGAGTTGTAGATAAAAATATACGACTTACGTCGTGTTATTTTTATCAATTTTGTGATTTATAGAGTAAGGGAAACGAAGCTAGTTATTAGAAACTTATAATAATTTTATTCAAAATAATCCTGTTCAGATATTGCTCAAATTTTTGTACAAAAAGAAAAAGAAATCACAAAATGATACACGGTTCTTTAATCGCTGTACAATTTGTTCGAGCGAAATTACACTTCTACCACCGAAAAGTATGACTTACATCCCTTTTCTAATCACCGTGACATTTAATTCTTCCTACAAAATATTTTTATTAATTTCATAATTTACAGTGTAATAGAAACACCGAGCAAATGTTTAACAATTTCATTAAACACAATTCAGCCCGAACATCGCGCATATCTCTACACAAAAAGTAACAAAAACCCCATCGAACGAGACACAATCCTTTAATCACGGTACAATTTGTTCCACCGAAATTACATTCCTACCACCCTGCCATTCTACATGCATAACTCGCCTAAAAGGGACGACCACACCGTCGAACCTACATTCACCGCAAAAAGAGCAACAACGACAGCCTGGCTACTACCAAAAATCTTGCCGCGAGACAAAGGGTTGCAGCGGAGGAGGCGGAACGATGCCACGAATTAATTTCAATTGAGGTTCGCGAGCGAGTGCAAGCGTAAGAAAATAACGACAGTTAACAGGCAATTAATAGAGGCACACACAGACACATACAGGCGGAGAGCAAGGAAAATAAAGTAAAGGAAGATGAAAAGAGAAAAAAAAAAAGAGAAAAAAGAAATGGCCAGCCGTGTGGGAACGAGATGGCACGACCTCGAAGGGCGCGGTCGAGTTCAGGCTAGACTGAAGCTGCCCTTGTGCCTAACCGACCTTGAGACAGCCCGTTTTACCATAGCCTGACTCTACCCGGCCCCATACCACGAACGCATCCTCTCCGTGCAGCACAAAGAAACTGTCCACCTCGCTGGGAATCACCTCTCTTCTCGTCGCCCTACGTGGAATTTTGCAAACGGAATTTCACCGTTTCGGGAACACTCGGGAATCTTTCGAAACAGCTGTCCAACGCCGACCAGATTCTCCGTCTATCTTTTGTGTCTCGACCTTACCCGCCGTTGTGGATCAATGGTGTTCGATTAATCCTTTCTCTTCAGGCCTAATTTATCGTTGGAGTTTCCTCGAAGAGGGAAAAAATTGCCGGGGAGCTTGTGAAACGTGAAAGTTAGGTTAGGTCAGATCGTTGCAGATGAAACGTTCCATGTGACTGTGGTTCTGGTGAAAATGATGTTTATCAATCAGAGATGATCGACGAAAATGATATTTATTGATCGTTTGAGTGTCGAGGGAAACACAGAATACTTGAAATTTACTTTGTAAGAGGTTCGTATAGGATGTGACGTTGTGAAGATCGGGAAATGAACGAATTCGTAGTTCGTTGAAATTTTTAAAAATTAGATAAGAAAAATTTAATTCGATTTAAGTCGTGAAAAAAGTTTCCACTTATTTGGCACATTTTAGTGAGCACTCGAAGAGTTAATTAGAAATGACCCACCGTTTTCGATACGGTTTGACCATCGCAAAAGAAGGTTATTCAAGGGAGTATTCCCTTTTGGAGGGGTGAAAAAATCGATTTTTTATTGCATTTTCTCGTAGTACAACATGTTGAAAATGTGTTGCTAAAATTCTACGCCTGAAATCGACGAAACGACAAAGTTATAACGATTCGAAGAGAGTGGTGCAGCGTTAGAAACGCCATAGCAAAACTTTAAACGAGTTTTCTCAAAACCGTGTTTCGCAAACTTGCTACCATGATTTCTCAGCAATAGATCAACTAATTTCTCTCAAAATTCGCACACATATAAAGTAGATATCACTTTATCTTCCTTACTAAAATTATGTAGATGTCTAATAGTTTTTTTTTATCACCTAAAGAAGTTAAAACTTCCATGATAAAAGCGATATTTCTGATTTACATTTTTACCAACTGTAAGTAAAAAAATTCTGAACTTTTCAATATTCAATTAATCACTTATTCGATCGATTCGCGAATGACTGAAAATTCGACATTTCATATTGCACGATGTAATCTCACGCATAACTCGTGAAAATTGATTCTGAGAAACGAACTTCGATACTTTTGCATTTGTAATGTTCCTAATTTCTCCTTTTTCTTTTTCGTTGCATGATTTTTGGTTCGTTTTATTTTTCGTAAATTCTTAATTTTCGACAATTAAAAAATATTTATATTTCTACTTTTCAACGGTTACACGTTTAGGCAAATGTATGGTGAAAATAATAATTGTTAAAATTATGAAAAAAATAACACCTGTTTCCGCCCGGGATCGAACCGAGGACCTTGTGCGTGTGAAGCACACGTGATAACCACTACACTACGGAAACGATGATATCTGAATATTTTCTTCCTTAAGATCGAGATCTGGCGAAATTTCGCCTCGATGTATTGTAGCAATTTTTCAATTATTCCCTTAGTTACTTAAAAACGAAATTATTCGCATAAATATTGTTTGTTCGACGGAAAAATATTTTTCACGAGGTGTTAACCTTAAAAATATGCAAATTACATCACAGCACAAGTATACAGCGTAAAAATAGCATCAATTATCAACGTAAAATAGGATTTATTCAAATTACAATCAGTATCTATACTTTTCATATTTACCTTTGGCCTGGATAAATATTTGCAATTTTTTCCATTACATTCTGTGTGCGCAACACTTCGATCAATTTCTCCACACGAGCACCGTGCACATCGAAAATTTTTTTGGTAGCATTTTCCGTGAGGAACAGACGAACAACTGGTAAAACACAAAATCAGCTGTAACGCGTAAACAAGGTCAGCTAGGACAAACGTGTGTAAAAACGTTTCTTTCTTTTTTATTGTTTCTGCGTACTGACCTCCGAAATTCCCATATTTTATCGTGCGTTCCGCGTAACGTGCAGGAATTCTTTAAATACCGAACGTTTCTGCAAACGTTACTCATTTTTTCCACCATACCAAGCATTGCAACCGTAATCGAGGAATTTGTTAAAATTATCGCTTGGATGTTTAAATAAAAAAAATTTACAATTCGACAAAAAAAAAATCTGTTCCAGTTTCGGCAAATATTTGGACAGAGAAGTTGCGTTGAAATTACCGTTGAGTGAAAAATACACCCAAACTCGTGTACACACTTTCGATCGAACAAATTTCCTCGGCTGTTTCGCGAAAGATGTGGAAGATCCACTGGACCAAGTTTCACGGAAAAAGCACGAGTTCGTACATAAATAGAACTGACCTGTGCTATCGGGTCCGATGCGCGCTCCTTTGTCCGCGGCTTTCTGAGAACGCTGATCGGTTCTACTCTTTTTGAATATTAATCGATCGTTTTCCACCGTGCCTGGAATCTCTTTACCGAAAATCGCGTTTTCAGTTCGATACACGCGTGAAACATTCGTGGGTACTTTGAGTTGTTTAACCCTTTGAACCCCAAAATTTTTCTTTCTAATTTTCTTTTCAATAACTCCCTGTTATTTTAAGAATTTTATTTGAAACGCACTTCGAAAGACACTTGGTTGGTAGGAACCAATTTGAACAATTTTTTTTACTAATTACATTGAAAATAGGATTAAGGGTCGTATATATGCACATATGTGTACCTACTGTAGGTAAAATATAATACATATTTAAACTGGCAACTTAAAAATTACTTTATTCATACTTGTGAATAGAACTGACGTCGAGTTACACTCGACAAAGGAGTCCAAAGGGTTAAAGGACATTCAGAATGGTCGATTTAAAGGATTTTTGATTTTTGCATATTTTGAGCGATGTTGATCATTTTTTCTTAAATCTTTCCAGAAATGAATTGACTTAATTTGCATTGCAAATTAAGGGCTCAAGTTTAAATTTATTTTCGACACACATACACTTGTCCGAGAAAAATTCTGATTAACTCAAAATGGCCAGGAAGTGTTCCAGTTTTTTTCACTAAATAGAGACTTAAATTTACTTCTAATTTATTTCGATTGAAATGTTCTTCTCGTTGAAAACAGATTCTTCCAATTTTTCTACCATTTTCCACCGTACCCTTCAAGGTACTCGATCGACCTCTTCTCTGTGTCCTTTTTCCCTCGATAAAGAAAGCGGCTTTATAATGGAATTTCCCGATCGACAGAACGAGAGCTATGCTTCTACGGTGAAACGTAAAATATCGGGTTGAAAAGCAATGGTTACTCGCACGAATCATGCAAATAGGATCGTTAATATCGAGGCACAAGGTGATCTTCGAGTTATGTTTTCGCTTCAGAACGCCATGAAATTGCTACAACAGAGAGATGATCGGGTTGCGATCGAGCCTGGGCCGGTCGAACTGGTCTTCGTAATGCCAGGCTTGCAAAATGGTGGCGATTTTAGCATAATCGAGAGAGAAAGAGAGGGAGATCCAACTGTAATGAAAAGCCACGCGGGAGGTTGACGATCTTGCAATAATAGAAAGCCACGGCTCTTCCCTTCGCCCCTCTGTTCGTTTCTCGGCTAAATGCGCTGCTTGTGCACCGTGTCTCGTCGCGGTCGCTCGGCGGAACTTTTACTTTTACTACGGAGAAAGTGCACTTCTCGCGATTCCGCTGTTAGAACGCGTGTCCCGCGTTTTGGCTCGTGGCTCTTCGTTAATTTGGAGCACTTTACTCGGCTCTCGATACTTTCCTTCTTTCGCGTCTGTTTTTGCACGCGAAAACGGAACTGGCGCGATTCTGGCGAAAGAACGGTGTTTGTTCTGGCTGTTCTGTTCGTAGTATCTTTAACCCTTTAACCTGTGACCTCTTTTCTGACTATGCATCTAAGCGTCAGCCATTTACTGTTTTACTAAAGCTAATCTGTTGCAGATTACAGTAAATTCTCCACAAGTGTCAGTCCGCAAGGAATCTAAACCTGACACTTGTAGAGTCAGGGACTACGTTTTCGAGCCTCGCGCCCGCCTTTGTAGTTTGCCGAACGTAGACAAGGACAGCGAATAAAAGATAAGGATGAAACGTGAGTCGTGGCTACCAAGCGATTTAAATACCAACTTTTTTAATTTTACGTTTTTTTATCCCGAAATTTTTCTTAACATATTGATGAGATTTTTCTGATGAAAATGACATCAAACACGACATAATTTGATATCATTTTCATCAGAAGAATCTCACCAACATGTTAAAACAAATTTCAGATGAAAAAGAGTAAAATTAAAGAAATGATATTTTTCTATTATGAATTGTCGAGCCGTGATATCTCGTAAAAGAAACCGAGTGGTGTAGCGTTACACGCCTGACTGACAGCGAGCGAGATAACATAGACGCAGCAATGACGCAGACTAGGCGTAGGACCATCTAGACTGACACTTGTAGAATCCAAACTGACTGACACTTGTAGAATCCAAACTGACTGACACTTGTGGAGAATTTACTGTAGTTACATTTAGTGATCCTCAAACGAAAGTTAGGATTACAATTCATTTTGCATACTAATGTAACTAGTTTTGTCACATCTTCACCAGAATCTCTGCCACGAGTCTGACACGTTGTTACAGGTTAAGGGGTTATGACAAATTTGTGTCCAATTAGTACATAAGGAAGTATACAGGGTGTCTGGTAAATTGTAGTACTATAATGCTGGAGATACAAATTAAGTTCCACCGACGTCGCTTTTTGGGTGCAATTACAGTTTCTTCATCAGTTGAATTTTCTTCAGCTTCAGAATTTGTATCTTCTGTTCTGTTTTCTTTTTTATCGCGTTATACAGGGCCCTACTGTACCGCTGATAACGAGGTGATTCCTTCCAAAAAAAAAAAATAAGTAATAAATGCAAAACAAAGTTTGTTGATTGCTTGTTCAGTTTCCGAGAAAAATGACTTTAAACGTGAAATTCTAGTGCTGCGTGAATGAAAAATTACAAGTACACACGCGCAAAATAAAGCTGGAAAGTTTCAAATGACAATACCAGTATCGAACATTCGCATTTTTGACCCGGCCGGTCGTTACGGTGTTAATTTGTCTTCCGACGCGATTTCAACTTCAGTCCAACTTAACTCAGCGATTGTTAGTGACGTGCAACTTCAGACGCAAGTAGACGTCTTTTTACGTTATTTATCGTATCGTTAGATCATTATGAGACACCAGACCAGACAATCGAAAGTTCAAACGTTTCACGTCGGTGCATATAACGTCGTTCGATAAAATTCCCCGATCGTTCCCCATTAATCAGCGTTCAAGCGTTCTCTGTGAGTCACTCTGTCGTTTCGACGTTAATGAGTCTCCCGACCGGTGTTCACGGCATTGTGCTTTTCCCATTTAAGGGGTGACACACTTTCTGCAGCCACGATCGCGAGAAACCGTGCAATTCCACGGCGGTTCATTTCATTTCCTGGTTGGAGCAACGATCTGGCCGGTCGTTAGCCGCGGCACGTTGCATCGTGTACACGCTGTTGCATATTGCATCGTCCGATTGTCTGGCTCGCGATCATGCTGAAACGTAGGAAAGCTGCGCTCGGTCGTCTCGTAACCAACCCCATTTTTACGGGGAAAGGGGACCCGGTGAACGTTTCCTCGTTTATCGTGCCTGTTGTTAGAGTAACAGGTTGTCGTAACGCGTCAAATGTCGCTCATTTTCGATGTAAAACGTTCGACTTATGACTTAAAATGCTCCCTATTCAAACAGAGACTTTTCTTTCGGAGATTTACGTCGAAGCTTGATTCTGGATAATACTTTAGCTTGGTTAAATACGAATGGACAGCTGGTATGAAATACGGGGCTTGTGAGTGAAAAACTTTGCTATTACATGGATGATACTTTTTGGTAATAAATTTTTCAGGTTTTTAATTTTCTGGAATTTTAGAGTTGAAAGTTGAACTTGTTACTTTTCGAGATATGTTGCTCCTTTGGAATACAACGAGGGATTTATGAATTAAACTGTTCGCCAATTAAATGGAGACTTTTTGAAGTTGAACGGTTAGTTCTGTAGAATTTTAGGTTTTCAATTTGGCGAACTTTCATCCTTCGGAAAAACGAGTATTGTCGAGAGAATTCGGCGAAATGAAATGAAAATAATTTTGTACGGTGTTTATACATAATTGAGAGAAAACTAAAGGAAATTCGATAGGTATATAAGTATTTTTAACAGCTAAAGGAAAATTTTAAACGTATACTACCTATGGAACACTAAATATTCTATTTCCAAGACCTCTCAGAAAATTAATTATCCGAGTGTCGAGTCTTCGATGGTTGGAATAAATCTAGGAAATACGAAGTGTGTAGTAACGTTTCAAATCATCGTGAAGTCACATTATCGCAACGTTGTTACAAAAACAACAGATATTCCCCCGTTACCCAACCTCGCTTATTTTCCTGTCAACGGAAAGATGAATGTGCTTTTTTAATCAATTGTAAGAAGAGACATTGTAATAGTTTTATTCGTTGAAACAGGTCAATTAGCGAGTAACACGCAGACGAAACACGTTTAACTCGTGACAGTCCTAGCATAACGTAGGACACCGGGAAGAATTTCCATTCAAAATTCGTTCTGAAAAGGCAGGAAAAACTTTCACTCGCATCTGCTTGATTCGTGGGATCAGAATCGAAAGTAGCATATGTAACGCTATGGAATTATATGCGACTGGTCATTTCATACACATAATAATAGAAGATTTCTACAAAAACACGGAAACTCTAGTAGGAAGCAAGTGCTATTCACCTTTCATCTTTTTTTTTTTCCATCGAAGTCGAAGAGAATACGAAAAAGTACACCTACTTTTCTTGGAAAAATTCAATTTTACGTGGTCGAAACAGACGTTGCAGTATAAAGGTGCAAAAATTTGAAAAATTTAATCTTATGCGTGATATGATAATAGAAGCATTTTAGAGAAATACGAAAATTTGATGGGAAGTAGGTGTATCGTTCGATTTTTGTGTTTTCGTTCAAGTCAAAGGGACTATGGAATAGTAATTAAATATGAAATTATCAAAATGACTTCTTAAAATTAGAAATTCGTTTTAACCATTTACCAGTAATTATCACGTAGTAGTATTACAAAGAAAAAATAGTATTGAAATTGTAATAAGTACCGCTAGACATTAATATTTTCGTTGAAGTCGAAAGTGACAATAATTAATTAGAAACACGGTAATTGTAACGAAGTCGAAAGTGATACTAATTAATTAAAAACACGGTAACTGTAACGAAGTCAAACGTGACAATTATTGCTCACGATAGTTAATTAAAACCACAGAAATTGTAACGAAGTCGAAAGTGACAATTATTTTTCACGATAATTGCACCACACTTTCCTGTCGCAAATTAAATGTTAAGTCAAACGAGCAAAAAGTTGCAAAAGTATTGCAAATATCGTGTCCACAAGAATGACAAGTTTAATCTAGCAGAAAGAGGAGCGACCCAATTATCCACACGCCCATGATGGAAAGTAGAACGAACGGCAGAACTTTCGGTTTCGCTGGCGTAGTCTTTCACTTGGTAACCTCCATTCGACCATTGTTAGTTTCACGCGTTCCTCTCTGACAGATCTAACACGGACGCCGAAACTTTCGTCGCTATTGTTCCGATTTTCACCTGGTCACATCGAACCATCGTGTTGGAACACGAAATGAAAGCTACCGGGAAAAGGAATTTTCGTCCGACCATTTCGCGACACACTCGAGTACTGAGAAAAAACATTTATCTCAATTTAGGATCCGTCACATTCTTAAAAAACAAAAGAAAAATGTAAAGGGTTAAATGCAGCTAATTGCAGCACCGTTTCTCTCCCCTCGATTTTAGCTGTTTAAGTAAACTCGTAGAATTTATAATTCCCTGTTATTCGGTAGAAGTGATAATTTCCAATGATATTTTGCATCGAGAGTGCTCGTTTCGTTTCGATAAAAGGAACTTATTGCGATCGAGGTCTGTTCGAGTCGGTCGTTTACGAGCCAGCGGGAATCACGCGAACGGCAGTCGATAACACGCACGCAAATCGATTCTCGGGTATTTGTATGACACGGTGTAAGGTTTGATGTGTACAGTAACCTGTGCAATTTAATGCGGAATTTTATGATCGCGTTTGCACGCGGAATTTATGCCCAAGGTGAGATTCCCTTGAGTTTGCGCGGCTGACGGTGGGTACGGCGGTTCGTGTTCGAATGTATAGTCGGTCGAAGCGATGTGGCAAAGTCGTAAAAGTCAGTCAGGCGTCAAACTACTGTGCAGAGGTGCGAAAGAAATGCCAGTCTGAGTGGTTGTAGTATAATTGGCATACCTTCTCTTACACAGTCGTAAAGACAGGGCATAAGGACAAATCGGATCGTACAACTGAAAGAAAAAGATTCACGAGAAAAATCAATATTTTTATTAAAATTCTTTGTAGACTATTCGTACAATCTGTTATACTTTGCCTAAGATAATATAGTAGAGAGCCCTATAGAAAAGATTATTTCTAACAATCTTTCCGAGAATATTAAATTGAAGATATCTCTGTATTTGATTAATAATTTTTTAAACGAACGTACGATCTGCAATAGTTCTACGTTGCTTGAGAATGAAAATACACTATATTAACCCTTTGACTTATGATTTGCTTTTTACTATGTATCTAAGCGCAAGATATTTTCTGGTTTAGTACTGTATTAGGTAAGAAAAGTTAGTGTATATTAGATTAATTATGTTTGGAAATCCTGGGTCTTACAAATTAAAATGAATTTTTGTTGTTAATATAACTATTTTTGTCGCATTCTTGCCAGAATCTATGCCACGAGCCTGACTCGTTACAAAGCAAAGGGTTAAAAATATAATCTAACTGTGACAATAATAGAATTACCAAAATTAATAATCTTCTAAAATCACGAACAATTCTATTCGAAGAATGAATACATCCAATCATTCTCAATTTTCCTCAACCACAATTCATCCCATACGTCAACTGGAATCACCAAAAGAAACAACAATTGCACCTAGCTCGCTACCAATAAGAGAATAATCGTCGAGCAAAAGAGCGAAGAGGTAAATAAACTCTCTCCTATCGAGTCGCGATACAAATCACGCCTATTATTTAGCCAGCCACGACAGCGGCCCATAAACAACGCTTTGATTTCACCCCGCACAAAAGCGACTCGTTACAAGCCTCGTTCGAGCGGAGAAAGTTAACCGGTGGCCGCCTCATCTTCCTGGATCGAGCACGGTGTCGTTGATCCACGAGACCGAAGAAAAGTAAGAGTACCGAAGAAAGTGCACGAGAACGTCCATCACCACCACCGCTATAACGACAACGACGACAACGACGAAGAGGAGGAGGAGGACGACGGTGGTGTTCTCTGACCCAGTGGCATCTACGGCGCTTTTACAAAAGCAAGGCAAAGGCTGGTGAAGAGAAGGTGTCGCAACCGATGGAGCTCCGTTTGCCTCGATAGAAGTCGAGTAATTGAGGCGTGGGTGACCTGTTGACCCGACCAACCGAGAGAGAGTGGCCTGTGAAACTTCTAAGCTTCACAGATGATCCTCATCTTCCTGGATCTCACTCGGAGATCATCCCGAGAGTGAAATTTTTCCCTTTGTTGCTGTACGACCTGGTATATATTCGTGGAGGAACTATCGGATAAATAGTTATCCGATTCAAAGGGGTGAAAGTATAATGATACACTTCGAAACAAAAATGGGATTCCTTTTCAACTTCGAACTTGGTGTACGAATATTTTTCTGGAGTCATCAGGAATATTGGATATACTGTGTCTTTAGATTCAGGGGTGGAGAATTTTTGGGCCAAAGGTGAAATAGTGAAGTATTTCTTTTTGAGATTTGGAGGATATTTGGAATTGCGCGTTTCTTTGATTCGTCACCTGAAATTTCGAAGAAGTAAAAGTAATAATGTCGTTTGATTAAAATTAATTTTGTGTATAATTATATTTGTGGAGTAATGAGGAATATTGAAGTCCATTTCTTCATATTTAGGGGATGCAGTATTTTTGTCCCAATGATGCCTGCAATAGTAAACTCTACATTTTTAATTTTTCGAAATTAACACAAAAATCACAAACTGACGAGAATATACATGAAGAATTGAAAATTGAAGTACCTGAATTTCATCTTTAAACTATTATTATCAAACCACTTGTGTTTCTCCTTTTTTATTTCAATCATCTTCACGTACGAATCAAATTTTGTCCTCGAAATATTTTTGGTTGCAATCTCGCAAACGTTAAAAAAACTCTGCAAGTATTAAAGGTAGTGTTGCAGTGGAGTTGCGAGACACGCGAAATCGCGAGGAAACGGGCGAAAAAGCGCGGCGATTAATCGATTCTAAATGAATCACGAGGCAATTTCGAGTAATAATTGTTGCCGGTTAATCGCGTCAAGGTCCCGGCGTGCCGTAAATATGCGCAAGGCCGTGATACGTGAGTTACAATTCTTATCAATTCTACGCACGGCAAGGTCATCTGTTTATTATCAACAACTACGTGTCCCTCTCCTTGCCCCTCCGCGTGGTGGACGCCTTTACGGTCGAAAACGAAAATACACTTGTCATCTGATAAGTAGAACACAGGTTGTATACTTGAATCATGCTCCTTTTCATTTGTAACAGCACCGAAATAGCTGAATATTAACCAAAAATAATTCACGAAATTCAATTGAAAATTTGAAATATTCATATTTACGTTCGACTATTACGTTCTAACGTTCGATTATTTAATTCCAACGAGAGACAAAAATGGAAACTTTTGCGTCGCTCTTTCCGAAGGAAAACGCACATTCTCGAAATCCCTGGAAAACAGCTCAAGAAGCTTCAACGTAAGCACGATTACAATAACAGATTAGACAGATTAACGTCCTACGCCAAACGAATCGAAGATTCAAAATAACTGTTTCATTAGTACATAGTACAAACAGAACGCGTTCCACATTTGATTGGCCTACGAAAAGCTCGCTTATTTGTCCCTCCGCCTCGATTAATTCTAGAAATTCTCCTCTCCAAACAACGTTAAATCTACAGAGCTCAAAATTTATCGTGCTACACACGCTTTGAAAACATGCTTATCGAAAACATTATTCTCCCAAGTACACATCGAAAATGACCTTCGTTTCCTCCGTCAAAATCACACCTAGGAAAACGCGAGAGAGAAAAAGAAACATAAGTCCAACGATTACGTGAAACGTAAATTCGTGGAAACGCGAAATTACGTAGTCGATATTGTAAGTAGAAAGAGAGAAAGGAAGGAAGAAAAATAAAAGAGAAGAAAACAACAAGAAGGTAGAAAAATTGTGCAAGCTTGTGGAAAGTTCAAAGGGTTGCACCGTAAAAATGGCGTAACAACCACGCAACCAATTCACCTAAGCGTACCGTTAACATTTTTTTTCGGGCATTAGCCGGTGTCTGACGCGTTGACGTAATCAGTCTCGCGTCGACAAACCGGGACAACTAGACGCGACCTACATATTGTTTCGACCGTGTTACACAACCTGCGAACGAGCCTCGCAACGGGTCAACGGCCGCTTTTGTCGCCATGTTGTGAAAGCGTGGTGCCGACACACCACGTGGACCACGTGAGCGCTCGCGAATATGTCGCAGCGTCTCTCAAATTGTCTGACAGACACTCTCTGTGACAGGGAGTGTCTCCACTGTCACGCTGTTTCGAGGTCGTACAATTTGCCCGGGCAACGTTCGATAAACCGATTTACCGCGACGCTTCGGGGGGGGGCCGCCATTCGAATTCGTCTTCGTTACGCAATCGCGTCCTGGTTAACCCTTTCCTGACCGAATTACGTTTTCTTGTTTCTTTTTTTCTAATTTCTCATTTGTCCGTCATCGATCATCGCGTTGGTGTATAATGGATATTAAACGGAGATCAATTTTTGTTCGTGTACGTCTCACTGGTCACGAAAGGGTTAATTCGTTTGTAACTCAGGCTGATTTTCGAATATTTATTGTTTTATTCAAATTTTGCGATTTTCTGCTGGGTTAATGTTTGTAGGATATGAAGCATGTTTGTGGTGCGCCTTTTTTTGAGGTTAGGTTTCGATTTTTTGGTGATTCTGTTATTGTTTTTTTGGGGGGTATTATAGAAAAAGTAATTTGCACAGTGTTTTTTAATTTCGTTAATTTTGTTATGTGATGTAGAAATTGTTGTCTTCTAGTTTTTAGTAATTTTGTCAGATTTTTCTGGTGGTTTCTTTTATTTTTCGTGTTAGGTATGCATGGAGGTTAGGATTTGAAATTTTTCAGTGTATATGTCACATTTTTGTCAGTCTTTTTCTACGAGATACTAGAAAAATCAGAAATTTATAGCCAAAAATCCTATCCTTCACTTCTATTTAATATAATCTTTTTATTTAGACAATATTACTCGAAACGAATTAATATGCAAATAGACACGAATTTGTATGCTTTGATTTGAGACACACTGATTAGTGGACCTTTCTTTTTCCTTCAGATTTGTAACAAAATAATCATCCTGATTTTATTCGAAACGCATTGAAACGAAAATGGACCCCAATTTAAAGTCCCAGTTTTAAAGAATATTTACCGATTTCTGGGCCTTTCCTTTTTCTTCAGATTTGTAACAGAATAATCATCCTGATTTTATTCCAAACCCATTAAAACGAGAATGGACACCAATTTAAAGGCCTCGATTCGATGAATACCGAATTCTTAGCCTCGATATGAAGAATACTGATTCGAATTGAAACCCATCGTTTCTCGATTATTCCTGTAACATTGTAATTACCCTGACACCATGTTGGCATGATCAAGCGAGCCACGTACCAACGTTCGTTGCTTCGATTCTCCTTTGCAACAGGCCAAGGCATGCTCGATCGTGGACAAGTGTATCATTTTAGTTGACCACGTTGTTTATCTTGAACGTTCGAGCATGATTCATCACTGAATCCTTGGTGCAAATTAACAGGACGATTTATCGAGGAAACTTCTCTACCGAACGCTCGAGGACGCGCTACTTCATATTTCACCGTGAAAACTCCTCGTGTTCCTATTTTCTTTTCGGATCGAGGAGAACAAGCGGAAGAATAGTTTAAACGTGATTCACGGTGAGTTTATTCCAACGATGGACACGTGATTAACAGACCATTGTGTCGGAACATTGTGTATCGTGTCAACATCTTCTAAAGATATATTTAAGAAATATATTAAGAAATTGTCTCGTCGAGGAACGTGGAAAGGACGATTGTCACGTTACGATACGTCAAAGTCGATTTCGCTTCCGTCTATCATCAGCAACGTGATTTACTTATGATAAATGAAGAGTTCAGGGGAATGATCGTAGTCTGTTCGAAAATTGAAATTCGGATTTTAGCGTCTTGTGTTAGAGAATAGGGAAAATTATCGAGGAAAAAATTCTGGATTTAGGGAAGAACGATCGATGTCACATATTTGGAATGAAACAATGATCAAAGTCTACTTAAGATCATTTTCAGGGACTTTTAATCCAACCATGACGATTAAAAAGATTTATTTTTATGTTTTATTACTAACTTTATAATCATTACCAATACGATCTTCGCTTACAGCGGAAAGAAGAAAAATATTAAATCTTGAAATTTTTCACAGACTGTTTTTCAAATACTGAAAATTTCACTTTTCGCGACTACAATCATTCTTTCTCCGAACTCTCAAATCTTCTTTAAACATTGAACAATTCTTCTCTCCAAACGAAATCAAAAATTTCTCTCGTCTCTCCTCTCACCCAGAAATTCCCCATACTTCGGTTCAATTAAATTCCAACACTCGGTTGACAGTGAACGCACAGTTTCTTCCATAGAGTGCAATAAACTCCTCGTTATATCGGATCGACTCGACGATTCTGTGGTTAGAAAAGGAAAGAAAGAGAGAAGAGAAGAGTTCGATGGAACGATGATGCATGAGAACCCGTTTCGTTCACGTAGCTTCCCGTCTGTAATTATTCTGGCATTGGTTCGCCACGGGTAATGTGTCAAGGACGTGCATTAATTACGTTTACACGCGCCGTTTTTAGGTTCCTTGCGTGCTTTTTCACGTTCCGTAATCGAGTTAGAAGTGAAACGTGTTCACGACACGGGGGACCGCGATGAAAACCAGAAGCGACCGTGCTCGTAGGATGTGGAATTGGCTTTAATTAGCTTCATGGGCCTTGCTCCAATTAATAAGGTGAACCACTTGACCCTTTGTTTTATACCGACTAGTATTTTCTGCCACATTTCCTCTGAAAACGACTCTCTGCTTTCAATAGCCGCGTGATCTCTTCTTTCCCTCGTCTAGGTTTTTCTGCAAACGCCTTTTTGCTACGGACGTCCGCATATTTCGGGAGGATTCGATTGAAAATCGACGATATTTTCGTTTGGAACGAAATCTAACTTTTCAACGTCTCTCTCTCTCTCGAACGTTACTTAAAAATTCTATTTCTCGCGTGACACGAATCAACCTTGTGGTTCGTTCCTTTTTACTTGAATTGTTATTTTAGGGAAAATTATACAGATGAGTGGAGTTCTCGTGACGGTGGAAATTTAAGAGTTCCCGGGAGTTAAGTGGAAAATCGATATTTTTCCATATTTCAAATGTGACGTTTTTTTTTATGTTAAATGACTCGGCTCTGGAGTTCTTCGATTTCATTCCGGGTGTTCTGTGAAACGAACCGAAATTTTGCCATGTCGTGAAATTGATAAATATTTAATGACTCTATGCGGAAATTGATTATCTTCCGTTTATAAACGTGTCGATAAACAAGTGAAGTGTTCTCAGGAATCGAAGATTTAAGCAGAAGATTAATTCGCAATGGCACCGAAAATTAGTGAAATTAATGAATTAATGAAACCTTCTACCAATTTTAAAGTTACGGCTATCTACTGTTAATGCTACAAAGCTATCTATCATTTATTGGGCCCGGTTGCGTGGGACCACTCTATGTATCATCATTTTTCTCTCTTCGATTAAAGAAATAAACGAACGAAGACATATATACCACGTGGTACATCGTTCGAAACTATTTAACTTTGCCTGATTAAATTTCTTTCTAATTTCTACCATTTTAAAATTATAGTTTGGTCCAGTCGCGTAGGACACTCTGTATATTACCATTTCTCTCCCTTCGATTAAATAAACAAATGAATCAAAAGAAAGAAGACATATGCACCACGTGATGCATCATTCGAAACCACCTAATTTTGCCGGATTAAATTTCTTTCTAATTTCCACCATTTTAAAATTATAGTTTGGTCCAGTCGCGTAGGACATTTTGTACATTACCACTTTTCTCTCTTCGATTAAACAAACATTCCCCTTTTTCCCCTAAAATAACATCCCTACAAGGACCGTTGAAATCACGTCGATTTTTCCCACCGTGTAACACGAAATTCTACAATAATAGTTAACCCAGATAACGGAATCCTCGAATTTTCCCAATAATCCTTCCTCTCCATCGCACGAGCTCACCGTCAAAATAGCGTACAACGAGCAATCGAAAACTTTCTCGCCTCTATCCAGGCTATCGTAAAATGGAACAGCCGCGTTTTTTCAAACTTTCCAAATGGGAAGAAGCGAGAGTCACGTGTACGCCAAGTCTGCGATTAGCCGGCAATCCCTGAGCCGACGACCCGATCGATCTCCGACGATCCTAATCTCGCGTGGTCGTTTTAGGCCACTTTTTCCCAACGAGCAAACGAGGTCACTCGAGCGGAGGTCCTCGTATGTATAACTCGTGTCAGACGAGAGCGGATCTCGTGATTATCCTCGAGAAGGAAGATCTGCTCGCTCGCTCGACGGAGATAGTCCACTCTCGCTGTCTCTGCACGGTGACTCGGTGAAAGTAAAGAGATTACTTTTGCCCGACGCCACTTAAGCCACCTCCGCGATGCTTCCAGCTTCTTCGTCGCGGCGATATCGAGCCCGACAATGCGCCGGAAGAACTTTCTTTCTGTCTGACGGGAACGATGAATCTTTCTCTCTCTCTCTCTCTCTCTTTCTGTTTCTCTCGGTCGCTGAGAGAAGGTTGACGAGACCTGTTCGTGTAAACGGAGGGAAAACACAGGAACGATATCTTTATCCGAGCTCGCCAAGGTGATTTCTATGGAGTGAAACTGTTTGTGAGATAGGAAACGGAGCAACGACGCGCCTACGCTTGCTAGTTCATTCGCTTTGGCGTGCATTTCTATTTTGCATTTTTTCAGACGTAGGTAAATTATCGACGTGTTTCGCGAATGTGAGTCGTGTCCCTTATTTCGTTGTGCACGCTGATAACAAATAGTGTAGTATGTACAATTAGTATGCAAAAAATAATACAAAGGCGGAGATAACCTTCCAGAAGAACAATTCGTGAAATTAAAAGTAACACGACATAAAGAGAAATTCTAATCGAAGATATTTTTGTAACATTTTCTTCTGATTACGAATATACAGAGTGTCCTTTTTATCTGAGCTCGGTGAGATATCTCAGAAGGAACCGAAGCTATCGAAAAAGTATTTGACAAAAATTGTTTAGTACTATGGGGGACATAATGTGGTGTGAATAATTCTTTCGCGAGTAAAGTACTGGGGGAGATTTCAAAGTCAAGTTTATTTTTCCAAAGGAAACTCAAAGGTAATTTCGGTTGGTGAAAAGTCAATAAATTCACTCCTGACAATCTACACTCGCAGAATGTCTCGAACATTTCTCTAGATCTACCGAAAGAATCCCTACGAAACAGTGATTATTCCATAAAAAAGAAACAAAAGCCACTTCTCTGTCTTCTCGAAGCACTCCATTATCATTTGTCACATGACGAGCAAATCTTGAAATAATAATTTATCAACTTCGAACGTCTTAAGACACTTTAAGCGCATAATAAATCTTTGTATCTGACAACGTTCTGTATCATCAGCCGGGAATACCCATTGACAAAGCGTCGCGAAAACTCATTGGAGAGGTTTCGAAGGAGGTAAAGAGCGGCGATAATCCGCAAAGATAGGAGCGGAAGTTCATTGTCGGGTGTGGAGCGATTTTCGAAGAAATAAAAGGACGGAATGGAGGAAGGAAAAGTGGACGGTTCGGGGGAATGGATGCTGCCTTATTGTCGATGGAGCGAAGAGGGTTGAAAATGGGGAAGATTTCTCGAGGGTTGATTTCTCGGCTGTTCGCGCGTGAAATCCTCTACTGTCGCCGATAAAATTCAAAGAGGCTCGGATACACTTGAAAACAGACGGAAGAGCTGCGTACCCAGGCGACGTAAGAGACTTTCTAATCGCATCAAAATTAACAACAATCACGTTATTCCGCAACTCGCCGATTTTCTGTAACGCTTCTGTGTATATACGCGTGTCTTTTTCTTTGCGACGAAGCAGAACGAATGTTTAAATGGACTCTATTCTGCGCTGCTGTGAGTCGTGAGAGATATTTCTTCCGGTATCGAAACGTCGATTATTGGTCCGAGAGCCAGCATATGCATCGTGCAATGTGACAAGGATTAGTATTATCAAGGTGTGGAAAAAATAAAATTGCCATTGAGTTTTGGATTAAGTAAAAAATGAACAATCAGGGCAGTGAATGTATTAAAGTACAAATAATAACGGAGAGAGTGAAAATTTATTTATGTCATAATTTTAGGAAAACTCCTTAACTGTTAAGGGAGTAATTTTGTTGTTTCTTTCTCGTTTCTATAAAATCTTATTAGGTGCCGTCGATTGTTTTTAGTAAATTATGCTAGACATTGATACAGTGGTTATTTCAATTGGTAATCCAAATGAACTAATAATATCTTAAGAATGAAACATTCGATCATTCTATTTATTTAAACGATTCTGCAATTAGTTTAAGTAAGGCGTTACTTGAATTTAACAAGCGTCGAGTTCAACCTTGGACTGTTCACATTAATTTTTGCGTGCATTAATCAATGTTAACATGTACACTGTGCGCTATATAGAGAAAATAATATTTGCATTCTTTTTACCAACTTAAAATACACAATTTTTGTCATTTTAATGTTAATAAAATAAGTAAAACGAATACAGTTTATATTATTTTTACTGGCTGTATTAACATTAAAATTACAGAAATTGTTCATTTTCAGTTCAAAATTAATTAATAAGTATACTTATTCATTGAATCTAACGATATTTTCGAAGTGAAAATTGTAAAAAGGGAATATGAAAATATGCTTGTTAAAGTGCATATGAAAAAGAATTTTGCACTGGACCCAGTGCTCTAAGATTACGGAAATTCATAGATCCGTTTCAATCGGTATCGTCGAATTTTCCCGATAAGAACATATTTCCTATCGAATTCCTCGAATTTCATTCGGTTCCGCCGATTTGAATCAGATTCGCACAGGTGTCTTTCACGAGAATCACCAATTTATCTTATCCAATAAATCCATTCTTTTCGTGGGCGTGTAAGTGGATCAAGAGCAACGACGTCTCTTGAAACATCATGCGAGCCAAGAAAATTCGACATTGTGGCTCGCATTCAACATTGTTCATTGAAGCTCGTAGTGTTGGTGTTCGTAGCCGATAAATTTATACTCGCTTCACTTGCTATTTTCACGCGCATCTTCACGAGAAATGAACACTTCGAGCTGTTTTAAACACCTTTTATTCCGAAGTTAAGATATCAGTTTTGACGGAAAAGTTATGACGAGTTGGATTCGTCATTTCGGTAGAAATGGATTAACACGTTCGCTGCTACTAGAAAATAGATACTACTCTCGACCGCATATGCTGCGTCGGTGGCAACGAACGTGTTAAGGGGTTAGAAAATGATACCTAACTTTGTCATTTTTTTTAAAGAAAATAATCGACTCAATCGAAAACTTTTCATAAGGGCTTTACTATGTTAGTCTTGAAGAACGCGAAAGTATTTTTTCGTTCGGTTTCTTTACAAAATGGCGACGCTACAGCCGCGAACCTCTAACAACAAGTGCTGTTATTTGCTACCACACTGTTCCACTTAGAGCAAAATACCTAAAATTTTCAGCATCTAAATTACTAAAGAAGTACCTACACAGGATTTTTTTTTTAAATATTGGGTTTTATAGAAATGGTGGACATGTGAAGAAAGAATCGTATTTCTTCCCTAACGTTCTAGTATAAAAATGTTAATTGCACAAACAGTTTTCCATCTATTGCAAAAATCCTCCGTATTTCTTCAGATCATGTAACAGAGAGTATTTCGTGAAAATTTCAAGTGAATTGGGTAAAAATCGTCCAACTTATGGAGAACATCTTCTTTAAAAATGTAATTCTGAGAAAAACGCGTGTAACCTTTCGGTTACCAATTGACAACTTCGTCAAATCGCCTCTAATGGCATGAAACCATCCAAAGTTTCCATTAAACCTATCCAAATTGTATTCAAAAAAAATATAAATTGCCAATTTAAGCAGAAACAGAAATTCCATTTTCTCAAACTTCAGAGCTCTAACCATTAACCTAAAGCAGCCATCTTTAATATTTTTCATCTCACGGTAAACATAAACTAATAACTAAAACTCTACAACACACCAAGCATACATTTTCTATTAATTTACAAAGAAAAAAAATAAAATTACATTTTCCCATTAATTTGTTCAACTTTCTCGACTCGTATTAAAAAATCTCGGACGCACCTGTTAACCTCTCGCGGCGCACCAGTTGAAAATCTCTAACCGAAAGCGTCGCGAGTCTCCCACAAAGAAGAAGCTCAACTCCAAAGAAGCCACAACAGTCTCGAAAAATAAAGGAGCTCCGAGAATCGACGAAGTCGTCATCGTTGGACGCCAAAGTCGAGGGCGGGCAGAGAGAGAGAGAGAAATGACGCCACCCTCGTTCTCTTCGGTCGCGTTGGACGTCGTGCTGTAAACCCGCGAACTTGATTGTCCTGTTTGGCCGCGTAATTTCCCCGAAAGTATGGGCCGCTCGTGGGTGGTTTACGACGGAACGCCAGAAGAGAATACGCGGCGGTGCGAAGAGAAAAAAAAAATCGTCTGGCTGAAAAAGCGCGGATAATCGTCTCTGGTGTGGCGATAGTTCAGAGAATATCCCGTGCAGCCTAATTTCGTATCTCTCGAGAACCGAGCGTGCACTAAGTCTCTCCCCAATTTCGTTCCTCCGTAACACGGCGATTCTACATTAGGGATCCCAACTTTATATCTTCTCTCTTCGCTAACTGTAAACACATCGAGACGTTCCTGACAACTTTATCGAACACACGAGGAAGAGAGACAATGGTTTCTGGTCTGCGGCTGCGTCATATTGTATATCGAACTTGGACAGTGTCGTTTGGGTTTCTTTGCGGTTTTTTCGACGGGACATGTTTTCTTTCGCTTCTTTTCTTCTTCTTCTTTTGCTTCTCGGTTTGGGGAATCGACACGATGAGACTTGAGGAACAAAGGCTTGGCTCGCGGAGATCGCGATGGCGTCAGAGATGTTCGAGGTGGGGGCAGGGTTATTGGTCAGTGTGAAGACCACAGCTGGCAAGCTGTTGAAAGGTTTAATTTGATAATAATTCGATAAGAAAGAAAAATTAATGCTGTGTCTAATTCGTTTGTTTGTAATTATTGAAGAGTGTTGCTTGCTCAATCAGAAACAGATTATCGATGATCTATGCAAGTTATTTTATGAAGAATACCGAAGCTGAAAATTTCTGGAGATTTTTCTACCTTCACTCCATGGAGATTCTTGTTAGAATCGATTATTGTAATAATTAGGGTTGGAGAGTTACTTGGAGAACTAGCGTAATCGTTTGAAAAACTGATTTTTGAATACTGTACATTGCAAAAATTCTTTTTTACGATTTTTTTCACCTTTATGCAAGCTAGAGTAGAATAGAGCAGCAATGGTTTTTGGAACTTCGCTATTTAACAACTTAGAAACTTAGCAGTGTATTTAAAGAGGCCACTTTGCAAAAGTTTGAAACAGTTAGGTTGTTTGTTAGGTTTCTTTTATACTGGTGGATATGTAAAATGAAATAGAAAAAACTACTTTTGCTATTTTTCACGTATTCTTTACTTGTTAAATAACATTCTAGAAGAACCAATATATTTGCTTGAAAACACTATACCTTTGGAATACTCTGTATACGAATATGTGTCGTGTAAAAGTATTTTTTGTAATTTATATAATTATTCAATATTTTGCTATTGGGTATTTAAAATTTACACATTCAGGTATGAAGTATGTGATGATGCGTAGGCTGGTTCTGTACAAACTATTATTGTACAAATATGAATCACACGTATGACTGCCATTATATGTAGGAAAGAATGAACACTTATTACTATAGATACTATTAGATGATTCATACTCCTTTCGTAACTCCATTCATAACTTCTAAGAAAAAGACAATAATCAAATTTTCCTGTTTTTCATCGCACTTCCTTCCCTAATTTTTGTAAATTCACGTTTTCTAGATAAGTGTATCAGAAGTCGCATTTTCCTTTTAACTGTGGTAATGCCAAAAGTAGCCAACTCTGGTAGTATTTGGAGATATTAAATGTGGGTAAGTTTAAAATCAACTCCATGTTCAGTGCTAATCTCGGTAATGAACAAATGTAATTTAAATCATACACTACTTTCTGTACGAACACAACGAGTGTCTTCACCCTATTTAGGGCTAGTGAAATTTCACTCGTGTATTTCTTCTAAAAATAGATTTTTATATTTCTTGAAAAAAGTTTTAAACAATTGTACAATAATGTCAGATTTTGTGACAGCCTAGAACGGTAAAAAATTAGAGTAGAACGTAAACGAAGCAGTGTGAATGTGAGAAAATAAGTTTCCCTATGAAGGTTTAACACTTACGAAAGTCAGTATACATTCCTAATCCGAATCTACCTTAGCAGGTATCACACGAAACATCATGTTACATCCCTGCTCCTATCAACCACATCCTCTCCCCATTGTCCCTCTCCGTCCCACCAATTACATCACAAAACATCCACGACTCCCGATACATCGGTCAACACGTTCCAACCGATCTCCTCCCCATGAGATCACTGTGTCTCGATCGAGGCAACGAGGGGCGACCAAAAAAGGACCATCGACAGGACACCGGTGCGGTGAATCAGGGAAACTGGACCCGGTGTCCTTTTGCGTCTGTTCCGTGCTCCAGAACGTCCCCACAGACCTTCCCCTCCGTGTTCTCCAAGTCGAACACAATCTTCCTTACCGCTCCTCCTTGCCACCACACTCTTGGTCCCGAGCCCTCCCTTTCCACACACGACGACACTAAAAATACCGCGAAAAATCGCCTTCGTGTGCACCCAACGGGTCGAACAATGAACACTGTGTGTTCCCCCCCGTTTCTCCCCCTCGGGCGACTGTATTATTATCGGCCGTAGGAGGAGGACCACGATGCTGAAGGGCACACGTGGGCGTGAGTGAGGAGTGCGTGAGTGCGTGGAGTGCACACGCGAGCCGTCTACGTGGAAATGTCAATGACGTCTAAAAATAGGCCGGCTCGAGAACGTCTCTCTCTTCTATGGATGTACACTGGAACGCTTCTACGTCGGAGAATCCGTGCGATGACCTTGACACCGCGTGACCACGCCGCGATTACGACAGGATGGTCACCTTGACGGGAACGTGTGACAGGACAACTGGACGATTCGTGTGGAGTTTTTGTCCGGTTCGGTTCTTTCCTGTTCACCTTCTTTTTGCCTCCGTTCGACCGACCTTCCGACGCGTCACTCGCGCGAGGGCGTAATTGGGGGAACAGCGAATGGAGATGGTAAAACGGTGGTGGGTTTTCTTCACATGGATTTGTTGGGAAAATTTGGGGCGGTTTGTATGGGGAGTACGTGGACACCCTTCAAAATACAGTAACTTTTTTAAAATTGGGCCGAACGACTCGAGTTTTTTTGAGTAGTTAGAAGGATTTTTGAGAAATTTTTGAGAAAATTGCAATTTGTGGGAATCGCGAAGGAAATTGTAAAGGCCATTTGTCTTCTCTAATTATGGCGGCAGTGGTGAATAAGATGGAGGAAAAATTTGTTTGCTGGAAGAAATGGCGAACGAGAGGAAGTTTCACATTTGATTCAAAATGTTAGAGTGCAATTTAATTTCTGTTTCACTTTTAATCTATTTTCTTTTCACTTTAAACACAACAATATGTGGTCCCATTTGATACAAAAAATTACATCTTATACTTCTCCATCTTGTGATATAAATTGCTTCGGTGGCTGAGAGCAGACACAGATTGCAAAAGGGTTAAGAATAAGCGAAGAAACATTTATCGTGTCATATAAAAAAAAAAAAACAAGAAAAATCATACTCGAACATCAAGCAGCATGGCGGCGTGGAAGATCTTAGGATCATTGACAGCAATGAAACGCTTTACAGTCTGATCACACGGCCACCTTCTAATAACGAAAATTGACACGAATAGCTGCGCGGATCGTAAAAATAACTAGCGACAAGGGTATTGTACACGGGCAACTAAACTGCTCTATCCTGGCTTACAACCTACAACCATCGTCCTCTGGAACGCGTGTCACTGAATCGTTTCACAGTCAAACGATAATCTGTATCATATGGCGGATATAAAAAAGTCCCTGGGGAGATCGAGAGATCTGGAGTGTTACGTGATCTCTTTCTAAATGTGTCATCGCTCGATCCACGCCCACCGCGCGATGTAGCCTTTCGGAAACATCAGTTCCTATCGTCGCTACGCTCGATTTTACATAACGCGAGCCTCGCGACAGCTCTTAGAAGCGTGTTAATGCCTCGATAGAAAACAAGAAGGGAAAAAAGAAGAAATCCAAGAGAAGATCTCGTGTTAACGAATGCGAGGCTACACGCTCATTAGAGGGCAAGAATCTCGTGGGATTATTTTTAGATCCTCAACCTTCTGAGAATTTTGACACACGCGCTGCTCGTATCGAACAGTTACAAACAGGCTAGCTTAAAAATCTTCCAATTCCTCGTTGTATACGTGTACATCTTCTCCTATCTTTCTCTCTCTGTTGGGGAATTAATTACACGAGCCTGACTGGTTCACCGTGTATTCCGCAATGGCCGCGAAAATTACGCAATTTTCGGAAACGATCAACACCGTGTCGATGACCTTGTCATATTTGGCTGTAGGTAAGGTTATGGGTAGAATGCTCGTTCGTGATAGAGTTACTAGCTACTGCTGGATGTTGGTGTAATATCGGGTGTCCAATAAGAAGGGTCGCCGTTCATTGCTACAGGTCGTTGAGATTTTCGTGAATATCGGGTTGGCGCGTGTACACTGCCGGCCAAAAGTTTCGAATCACCTGCAAACTTTACGGAAAAATTGAACGTGCTGCTAATATTTTGTAGATTTGAAATTGATGCTGCGGAGGTAGGTAGCACTTTGACTTGTTTCGATTGATTTGAACGATGAAAAATTGGTTAAAGCGTTCTTAACGTTGCTAACTTTTTTCTTGGAAATTTTTGTGTAACTTGTAACGCGCGGTGATTTCAAATATTTGGCCGGTAGTGTAGATATACAGGGTGTATCTGTTTAGTAACTGGGCCGAGTTATAACTCGGTTGTTACTGAAGGGAGAAGAAAAGAAGGATCGTAGAAATTGGAAGTGATGGAAATTAATAACTGAAATTGGGGTGTGTTTAATATTTTCGACAAAATTCTGTGTTCTGTACTATTGTAAACTATATAAACTATATGAACGTGCAGGTAGCAGTTTCAAAGCGTTTCAGTCAGTCTTACTACAGTCCGTTCAATTTAAGAGTAACCTCGTTTCGCGCATGGGACGTGCCTAAGGCAGGGCTAGAGCGTCCAAATCCCCACTTAACCGCCTACGTTTCTCTCCGTCTTACCCTCTGCTACGCTCTCTGTCTATGCGCAGAACGGACGAAAATCGGTCCGAGAGCGAGGTTACTCTTAAATTGAACGGACCTTATTTCATTACTTTGACTAGTAAAGATTAGTTTCGTTAACATTTTAAGCAATGGCAATTACACGAATATTTTATTTTATTTTAAAGAACGGTAGATTGATAATAGGATATAAATATTTGTTGGAAATGAATTCTTCTCACTTGGCTGCCTTTTCTACTCGCGCAAAGCGGATCACTGTAACACTTTAAAAACGTTAATTATGAAGCGATGAGCGAACCTTGACCCACCTATGGAGAGGCATCGCGACGAGGAATCGGACGAGCCTTGGCCTGTCTATCCCGGACGCATGATCACGCGAAGACGAATGGGACTGAACGGTTCGTAAACGGATCGTGAAAGGTTTGACAGACGGGTGCACCATTCGAGGATTGTGAATTGAAATGAAAGATGGTCGAAGAAAGGAATAAATATGGGCAGTTGTCGTTGTGGAACTTTTCGTGTTCATTTTTGTTGTCAATTGTTATTAGTGATATATAGTTCTTGAAGAGTGACTTTTTGGAGGCCTGAAAATCAGGGGAGAAATTGGAGGATTTATGTTAGCAATTGAATCACAGATACATTTATCGATACTCTCTCAGTATTTTTTGAAAAAATATTCTCAGCCATAGGAGAAATTGAAATTGAATTGAATCACATTTTCTTCACTAAGAAATACATTTATCTACTATATTCTTTTAGCATTTTGTTAAAAAAAATATTCATAGCTATAGGAGAAATTGGAGAATTTCTTTTGGATATTCAATCGAATTTTGTTCACTAAAAAATATATTTATCAATTATATGCTCTCGGCACTTTGTTAAAAAAATATTTACAACCATAGGAGACACAGCTAAATGCAACGAATTTTCCAACATCTTTCAATTAAAAAAGTACAAGAAAATTCAGTAAAGAGCAAGTGACATTATGAAATTATAGAACAGCCTTTCACGACACATAAAACCAGTCACGACAACGTGATAATATTTGTCACATCTTCCACCGTGACATTTCCTCGTGACAGAATTTTGGAAAGTTCTACGGTCAAAAAATACATCTACATTTCGCGGAACCACTGTTTTCGAAGGATAAAAGTGGCGAGAACTTTTTCGAACGATAGCGATCTCTTCCCGGATATTTCTGTCGTGGCCGCTGAAAAAGGTGCAACAGCGAAATTGTTTTCATCCCGTTCGTCTCGCGACTGAATCACTTGTTGAACGTCCCGTGAAAAGTGCTCGCGGAGGAACGACTATAAACAAAGTCCTAATATAACCACGTGTTAAAGTGTCGGGGTTCGTTGAACCCCCGGCTTCATTACCGACAATCGCGTTCACTTTGGCGCACGTGTCTCTGATCGTAACACAGCTATTTCTGCCTCTATGTCCCTGGTATCGTCTGTTCTTTTAGTCACCTCCAAATTTACCTCCAACTGACGTTTAATTGCCGTTCAATCGATCTTTCTGTTAGCCGCGGTGAAATCTGTCGACAGGATCTCTGAAATAGGATTCGAGGTTATATTTCAAGTTTACCGAAGATATTTTTAATTTGGAGCATTTGAACCTTTTCGGTTCGTAATTTTCAAAGATGGCTATGCGCACGTTACCGCGACTTAAATTTAGTTTGAAAAATTTATCGAATTTCTATAATATTTTGTACTACAAAAATATTAAAGAAATATTAAAATTTGAAAGGAATTTTTAACCCAAATTTGGAGTTCCCTTTCAATCCTCAAAGGGTTAAACTTTTCCAATTTTCTATAATATTCTACCTTAGAGAAATATTAAAATTTGAAAGGAATTTTTAACCCAAATTTGGAGTTCCCTTTCAATCCTCAAAGGGTTAATTTTTCCAATTTTCTATCTCACATTACAGGAATATTAATATTTCAAAACAATTTTTGCACTTCCCTTTCAATAATTTTATAAATCTCCGTGTGACGATCAGTACGATTCGAGTGCAAAAAAAAGAAAAAAATATAGATCACTCTATCTTTTCCGTTAATAACAAGGAAGAAAATCGAGTTCGTCTGCGTTGCGCAAGGTATCGCGGGTAGACGACGAGGATTCAGGAGGAGGAAAGCAAAGTGCACGGCGCACTAACGGCTGGGCTTTTGACCGACGACAAGACGGCTCTTTAATTGAGATTCAACTCCTGCCACGGATAATCGAGTGAGTCAGCGTTTGCTGTTGCCTATCTGCCTCCCTTTCTGTCTGCTGGAATTCCAGTCTGACGAATCAATCGACGATGAAAGCGAGACGCGATTTATACTGATCGATCGATCGATGCACGACGGAAAGTCCTGCCTCGGGGGGTTTTATCGTTCATCACCGAAGGATTAATTTCGCAGTTTCCTTTCCGCTTCTGTTTGTACGTTTAATATCGAAATTTTCCCGATACTAGTTTTAGTATATTTCTTCTTTTCTTTTTTTTTTACTTTTTCATCCAGACGACATTTCCTCGTTTATCCAACGAAATATCAGGTTGTTGCAGATGAAACGATCGAGGTGTTAATAAGACATTCAACGTGTGTAGTTTTAGTTAAAAATATAATATTTATTAATCGAAGTGTGATCTACTTGCCAATGCCAATTCAATTATATTTATTTTTGGACGAAATAAATTTCTGTCCAATTTAAAAGTGATCAGTGGAGTTCGATATTGATCTACGGTTATCTTTAGTACCCAATCTGTCATTTAATAGTAAAATTAATTGAATTTGGGCTTGAACTTGGAAGTCACGTATCCATTTCTCTGTATTTTATAGTTTTACTATTACCTTATTACCAGCTAATTTTTTTGTAATAATTACAATTGACAAATTAAACATTTTTACCTCTTTCATACTAAGTATATTTTATTCGTTTATCCTTGCTTCTCCCATAAAGATGTCAAAATTCTAATCAATCGTAATTTTTCTTCTCACGAACGAAAAAGAGAATCAGGTTCGAAAGGATTAAGAACGAAACTCTGAAATCGTTCGTTTCATATGCAACAACCTAATATAAATATTTCATTTCACGTTCTCAGTTAAATATCATGTCACTGTTTTACAACTTGCAATCAGATTTGATACGTATTTTTTCTACTCCCAGTGGATTCAATGGAATATGCAAATTCTACCTGTTTCTCGTGAAGCGTGCATATAACAGTGACCTTAGCGAAGTTTACAATGCTTCGCAAACATCCTGTTCTTTGCTCGCCTTGATTTTTGTCTCTTCTACTTTCCAATTACTGAAATAGTCTCGAGCAAAAATCTGGCTAAAACTCAGTGTTACACTCCTCGTTCCAGCCTTGAAATTCCACGATCTTCTATTTTCGTGTTAACGATTCAAACAAAAAAAAAGAAGAAGAAGGTATTCCCAACAAATTTGAAGCACCAAATTGTACTCTAATTAGACTGCAAAATCACAGAAGATAATAGAAATCAGCTCGAAGAAAGTAATTCAACTTATTCGTAAAATAAACCTTTACTGTGAAATATAGAATAACCTACAATTATGCTCGCTAATAACTAACATGTCAATACGACCTTAAATTTGAAGAAACGGAAAAATGAAATTGTCATTTCGACTTGAATATGATATATTCGTGAAAAATGAAAGTGTATCGTTAAGAATGAGTTTTCGTTTGTCCGCGATAAAGAGGGAATTTCATAGGATTTTCCAGGAAAATTTCCGTCTGTCACGAGAAGTATAAGCCTGACGTCGCCTCGACAAAAGGTGGACGTACGATGTGTTCACTTAGCCCAACCTTGGAGGCTTGAAATCAATGCGAGTCGCATTGTTCGTTCAAACAAGCTATCCGCGAGAGACCTTGGATCCGCCTTCGTTCTCTGAATTATTAGGGCAACAAACGTCAAACGGTTGATTTTAATTGGTCAGATAACGCGATTGAACGAGCACCCGACGCGAACGGCAGCCTCGTTGAATTTCCTGCGCCGAGGTCGACGATCATTTAATTCTCTTTGTACGGAAATAATACTGTAATTTACATTTATCCATTGCCCTTTCTCTTTTAATTCGCTTTAACAAATTCGTAACACCTTGACACGAATCGAACAAATTCGTGGATTATCGGAAAGGTTTGGAATTGTGCGGTGGATAAACTGCTGAGTTAACCTAATCGAACTTTTTCGTTGCAAAAGTTGCGGGAATTATGAATATTTCAAGCAGAGCAAACTTTGGAAAGTTGAATTAATTTAATTTTACTCGATCAAACGTTTTCTTTGAAAATTGCCCCCGAATTGAGAGTATAGAAATTAGCAAAATTAAAAAAGAATCGAAAGTGAAAAAGCAAACTTTGCCTAGTCGAATCATTTCGTTGAAATTTGCCTGGAATTACGAGAACAGGAATGATCATAACTTAAAAAGAATGAAAAATTGCGAATCAAACTAATCAAATCCTTCCATTAAAAATTGCCTCGAATTACCAGTACGGAAATTACACAAATTTAAAAAGAATCGAAGATTAAAAACCAAACGTAACATTTCATTAAAAATTGTCTAGAATTATGAATACAAAAATTTTCAAAATTTAAAAAGAATAAAAAATTAAAAAGCAAACTTAGCCTAGTCGAATCCTCCCATGAGAAATGATCCCGAATTACGAGTACAGGAATGATCGTAATTTAAAAAGAATGAAACTTAACCTAATCAACTTCTTTCGTTAAAAAACACAGGAATTACCAGAAAGTGAGAAGAATCAAAGATCAGAAATCTAATCTGCTGAAACCCTTCCGTCGAGAATTGTCTCTAATTAAACATAATTCCACGATGTGTGAAATTGAATTCCTTCACCGCAGAAGTATCGTAATTGACAACCACTGTCCACACTCCCCCCTTTAATTTCCTTCGAACAAACTGAGAAATTACGCGGGTTGCTTAATTAGCGAGCGAGCCTATTTCGTCGAGGTTCTTCTGGTTTCATCACGGTGAAAAGAGAGAAAGAGGAAGAGAGCTCTCGCGGGCGATAGTGGATTTTTAAAGGGTGCCCGGGCGACCATAAAGACAGTTTTATGTCTCGCC
>NW_017100255.1:411799-413163 GCF_001263275.1 Habropoda laboriosa | reverse complement strand
ATTAAGGAACGCCGAATTTCGGAATACGAGCGCGGATAGAGCAAGGGCGGGCGCGGCCTAAGCATTCTGGAATTCGTCATTCTCAGGGACGTCTTGGTCCCGCGTCCCCTTCATCCTCCTCGATCGTTCCTCCGCGATCGAGATCATCTTTGGGACGCGTAGAAAAAGAAGCTGGCCAAGAGGAAACTGCCGGCGAACGCGGTCTGAATTCAGAGCTGACTGGTTCTTTCCATTTTTTTCGTCACGATACTTTCGATATTTTTCAAATTTTTCGGAAGCAGTATAAAAACCAGATAACACGAAATATTTGAACTCCGTGGAAACTTCGCAGACTTTCCTTAATAGTGGAAATGTGACAGAATTAGATTTATAAACTTGTTACTCTAGTCAGAAAATGGTAATTATATGGGGGCATAAAATTTGGCTCAAGAAGGAACATTAGGTATACCAAGATTTTAGAGATTTTTAGTGAAAAGAGGTTGCGTGGAAATGTTGTTTTGTTACAGAAATCAGGTACCAAGAAAAGTTTGAATCAAATCGTGACATTAGACGGCGGCAGAATTTTCAAGACTTAAAAGCTTGCACCAGTTTTTGAAAATGGCAACACTATGGTAACGCAAAGAACACAAAAGTTATTCGGTAGAACAGGTTTTCAGATTTTTAATACTTAACACTTTACCGACCGGTAGCGGTTCAACATTCTACGCACTTTCGACCGGTCACTCGGCCACAGATACATCGGTGACACCGGCTCTGTTTAGACTCTAGGCTATTGCGCGGGAATATACGCGCTTTTTCTTACACCTGTAGAAATGTTAAATCAAACTTTGACCGGTTAATAGGCTATCGGTCGGTAAGTGTCGGCGAAAAAAAAATGGATTAATAGGCTACCGGTCGGTAAGCGTTGGCGGCAAAAAGCCGATTAATAGGCTACCGGTCGGTAAAGTGTTAATTAGATCAATAACAATACGAAATAAATCAGAAAAGCTTCTTCTATTATTCAAACACGTTAACGTAGAAGCTACAAGTGGATGCAACAAATTTCGGTATCAGATAAATGTCTTCCAAAGGGAACGAGAGTAATGGGGGCCTAGCATGATGTTGTAAAAAATGATTCCATCGTTCGAAAATAGAATGTCAGAGTGGGCTATAATGACACGAAAAATTAGACCGGAGCAATAAAATATTAGGCATAACCGGGTTTTTATGCTGCATAATAGCTTACGTTAACCGTTTAACGTTCAAAATGTCCAACACTAAACGTGGCTTCAAGGAGAATAAAATTAAGTCTGGACACGTGTACCCGGGCTCCTTCCCGTCGAAAAGGACCGAGAGAAGTACGCCTAAACAAAAATTCACAAAGA
>NW_017100255.1:403808-411783 GCF_001263275.1 Habropoda laboriosa | reverse complement strand
AAGAGCAATTCGTTGATTCGACTAATTCCCGTTATAGCCAGCCTTGCCCCGGATCGCGTCTCGACTCCTTTCGACTAATTTGTATAATTGTTTTTAACAATAGACCACCACGTGAACGTGGCTGGATCACGCCAGCGAATCTATGTAGCCGAAGATTCGTCCACCAAGTACGCGAGTAAATGTCCCGCTAGTGTTAATATGGCTACTGGTCCAACTATACCTTTTCTCCAAGCAAATATTAGGTCCGTGCAAAAGTTCCCATCGTGTTTTTGCGGAGAATGTGTATTTATTCTTTATTGCATTTGTTATTAGTCGTTATTAAAATAGTAATAATGTAATATTAATACTATATACGTATTTATTGCTATAAATACCAAATGTGAAAATTTAGAGGAGAGAAGAAACATACAGAGCCGTTGATTTACAAGCGATGGAAATTTTTGCATAGACGTAATATATGTTTTAGAATTAAGAATAAATTTTCAGAAAAAACAATTAACCACTTTTGAGTTAATTTTACGAATTTTCCAATATCCACTAGTATTCGTCCATTTTAAGTAAAGTGCTACTGGAAGCTGTTGGAAGATTTAATTTAATTAAACATGATATATAATTACAACTATTAAATTATTTTCCGGCACAAAAATAAATTATCTATGCAAGTTGTTTCATGAAGGAAACTAAAGTTTAACACTTCGAGGACATTTTTCTACTCTCCCTTGGGGTTTCTAGAAGATGAACGATTGTTTCACTTCACTCCTTGCTTCGTAATATTCATTTTACATGTGTAATTCACGTTGAATTAAATTTCCCAAAATCTGCTAATTGTTTGGCAATTAATTAATCTAAGATATGTGCACTTCGATTATAATTTTCGTTCATAATGGAATGGTCAGAAGTGACAAATTCACATAATCAAATTTCTAAACACAATTGCATTTAAAGAGTACCTATTTTCCGAGTCTCCAATCTGTAAACTTGGACGATGTTATAAAAAGAAACTTGCAATCTTATAATTATAGAGAAATCGCGTCCATTGTACAATGGCCGCCACGAAAGTCCTCAACTCTCATTTTGGGCCATTTCCTGTAATCCCAAGATAATCGTGTAAACCTGTAAAAATGAGATTCTACATCTGAAAGAAATCTTCCAAGTTAAGAAACTCTCTCGTACTGCTAAAAAAAAAAGTAGAATTCTCTTGAAATTTAGAAATTTTTCGAAATAATAACAGAGCTATTGGGAGGCAAAGATGATCGTTGATTAAAAGAGAATGTATTCATCTTTTTTCTCTGCTTGTTTCTTTCTTCTTTTTTTTTTTTTTTGATCGGTGTTCTTCTTCATCGACGACCTTTCGCGGTTTTTGCCGCGCGTGAATACTACATATGTCAGAGCGTGTGTAGTGGACGCTGTAAGTTTGTAAGGATCAAGGTTAATCCGCATACACGCGCGCTAACACGCGTCGACTTTCAGCCGCGTGTTTACAATTATCGCTTAGGTACTGTAGAAATCTCGGCTTATCGAGCTGTAGCAAGCGAATTAACATTTCAATTCCAACCTCTTGCGCAACCACGTGAACCCCTTTTACAATAAATCTCCTTCAGTGTTCATTCACCAAAGACAGAAAGAGAGAAAGTTGTTTCCGAACAATTTCTCGTGTAAATCGACTTTTTAGTTCAGGGATTAACACTCGTGGATGAGAAAGAGAAAGCTAAGTAATGTTGCGACAAGTGGTTGAATATGTTAATTTTGGTATTATCGATCTAAAAAGTAGAGCTATACGAGTTTGTTTGAAATTTAGACTACAATCAAATATAAATTATTGAAAGATAAAATATTCATAGTTAAAATGAAATTATGATTGTAAAATATCGATCGATACAACAATTTAGGGATTGAAAATACCGAAGGGACATGGACACGTATTTAAACGACGAAGAATGAATTAAGCTGTTTGGTAGATAATTTCGTTGCTGCAACAAGTGATAAATTACAATACATTGGCAACCTCTAAATATAGAATTTCGACAATGATTACATTTCCTTAGTTTCTTTCCTTTCGTGACTTCCATACACATTAATTACCAATTTATTCTCCATATTCCTCGAAGTCACTCGAGAGATCAGCTTAAGAAGGCGTGTCGCGCAAATAAAATAATCAAACATTCTGAAAATAATCTATCAATTCTGCATAATCGTGCATATATTTCTGAAGCATTTTCTGCTGTTCAAATAAATCAACTTCCATCCCAGGAACAAACCTTAACAAACACAGAAACAAGTTCTGAAATGTATCTCTCTAATCATCAAGCAACCTGTAAGGAACACGCAAACCACTACACACAATTCCAAACTGATTTCCACGAAACGACGCTTCTCCCATTGTTAATGCCCGTGGTTGTGGCGATGAACTTTCGAGCTTTGTGGATTTTGCACGACGTTGTGCCGTCTAGATACTGGTTCGAAGGACCACCCAAATGATTGGGACTTGTAAAAACTGATCTATGGTATCGCGTTGCTCCTTGGTTCTCCTTGTTCGTGGTGGTTGAACGACTACTCGACGACTCGGACGTCCGTGAGAGGGATTTTCGTTGGGACACGCTGATTGGTTAATGGTTAACGATTGCATTTGCCAATCAGCGTGTCTAATATCGTCTTCACCGCCCTTCCAGTGCGCCCTTAGCGCGCTGTCACCTTGGAAGGGTGGGAGACGGTCGCGAGGGGTGGGCGGAAGGTCCCAAAAATCTGCAATTTCCTCCGGGTGACTAATCGGCAAGCGGGCCGTTACATACAGATGTGAAATTCGTGGTTTATGGTATGTTCGTAGGCTATTGAGCGCGAGGGACACAAATTACTAAAAATCTAGCAAAGCAATTCTAGTGACCCTCGCAGGATGTAATTAGACCCGTGCAAGCAATAAACGAAAATCCTCAACTCAAAAATAACCGTTCCCGGTCGATCGTGCCATAAATCGTTTCTACAGAAAACCTAACACCCATCGATCCAACCCTCGAAATCGTCCATTCTTGCAAACCTCGCGAGCAGTCCGGTACTAATATCAAAACGAACCATGCAAATCGTTCTAACAACCCATAAATCCTTCCAACAATGGAACAAACGTGTAATCGTGAAACGAAACGTAACGAAAGAAACCAGGTCAATGACGGGTAGATATCGAAGGGAGAACGAAGAAAAAATGGAACTCAACCTGGGCAGAAGGAGGAGGAGGAACCCTGTGGATGTTCGTTCGATTGTCCGACAGGAAATGTCGGCGTCGCAATCGTGAACTCTCGAGTTCGCCTCGTTGCGATGGTATTCTTGTCCTCGCCGCTTCTGGTATTTGAATCGCAAATGGAACAACCGCTTTGCTTCACGGGTTAGACGCGTTTTCTGTGTCAAGGATATGAACTTTTGGTGAGAAAACCGAGCCGGTTCATCTTCCTTCGCACGCTGGACCTACATTCCCGCCTCGTTTATCATCCGTCACACGGGACATAGTGGTCCATGTCGCCACGTATTCCCTTTCATTCTGTTGGACGACGTTAAATGGCTAAAAGAGAGCTCGAGAGGGATAGAGAGAGAGGGATATCGTCACAGTGGTTCGTGTTCGCCGTAATGGTACACGGGATTTCCTCGGATTTTATGCACCGTTCTGTTTGGATGAACTTTGCGAAGGAAAGGAGCGAGAAGAAGAGGGCTGGAAGAATTTATCGTTAGGGTGCACAGCGTGTTACTCTGATTCTCGCGATATTATCTTTTTTACGTTAGAACGACCAGACGAGGGTGTAAATCACCCATTGGCAATTTTTTGACTGTGAATTTTTGATGAAAGGTGATTGAAGAAATGGATTTGTATCGGTATAGATAAAAGTGTAGCTATAAAAAAGAAAGTCAGAAAGTTAGAAACGGTAATACTTAGCAGTATCAAACGTTTATTTTCTTGGAATGTTGCTCGTAGGTAATTTTGTAAACCCTTAACTACAGACGTCTTCATTTGTATCTCTGATGACTTGTAAGCGTTTAGGCATCGATTCTACCAATTTCTCAGTAGTCGAAATATTTTCCTATATTTATTTAAGTATTGTAGAAAAAGCAGAGGGCATTTTATCAATTAGCTACGAATAAGAAACTTGCAGAGACTGTAAGAGAGCGCGCACTGTAGTCTTCAATTTTCTATCGTAGAATTAATTTATCTTACGAACTACTTAAAGTTAAAACTCTCACATCTAAAAACGTCTCTTAACTGTCTGTATAACTATACAGTACCCGCAGTCCACTCTGTACTCATGAGTACAAAGTGGACCGCGAGTATACGTAGTCCTTAGCTTGGTATCGCAGCCTTTCGAAATAATAATGCTTTTTCTTTTTTTGGAAAAACATACAATTCTTTTTGGAAAAAGATACCAATTACCAGGTCCACCACGAGGAGGTGACTACGCAGGGACCCGAGAAAAACAGAGGCACTCGTTTCTCATTCGTAGCGAAAAATTATAAAATTCGTGTCTTCACAATAGTTCGTGGTATATGATATACGAAAGTCTTAATACAGACGGTATTAAAAAGCAGAAGGTATTTGATCAGTTCGCTACGAATGAGTTGTGTATCTCTGTAAGAAAGCGCGCACATGAGAACACTTTTCTATCTTACAAACACTTGTTTTCTCGTATTTTTCAGAACTAAGAAATTGGGCTACTTTTAACGAAAACAAGTTATAAATCACATTAGTACCAGGAACTATAGGGACGTTTGATCAGCGAGTGTGTATTGTACACGAATACATACACATTCCTGGTGGGAATGGGGTTCGTTTGTCACCTTGCAGTACTAGAGGTTGTTTTCGTTTATATGTACTTCGTGGTTATCGTGCTCGCATGTAAACTCGAGCCAGTCGAGCTCGTAGAGTACGTGTTTACTTGAGAGTGAAACTATCGCGAGTTACTATCGAGAGTCAAATTATCAAGAGTTACTCTCGAGAGCCAAATTATCGCGAGTTACTCTCGAGAGTCAAATTTCTCAGCACACACACACGGTACATAACGAGGGTGCTAGCGGAGAGCTGGACACACAGTTTGAGAGTACTCTCGAGAGCAAATATCGTAAAGAACTCTCAGATGTACGTGTACCCATATATAAACTCGAAATATTCATACAAAATACAAAATATTTAACCACCACCAATAAAACCTATGGATGAAACTCACCATTGCTGGACACTGCAACATGAATCTCACTGCTTCCGTTTCTTTTTGTCAAGCTGCGGAATTTTCCAATGTCTCGTTCTTCTTGAGCTTCAATATTAGTTTAAGATACAGCTAGTTGTCTAATCTCTTTCTACGAGAATGCAAAACAACAACGATTAGGTTAGGTTAAGTTAGGTTAGGAAGTATTGCTTTCTTCGACATCTCGAAATAATTTAGAAATATTTATAAATATCTTACGAGAATATTCAGTGTCCAGTAATAACTTTGTAATAAGTATTAACAATTGGGAATGTTCGTTTGTTGTGGTGTATTGCAGTCAACGTCGTATCAGAATGTCGAGATATCGTCGAAACCGCAGGTACGAATAACACGATCCGTTCTGTTCGAAGTCTCGAAGACTAATAATCTAAGGGAAGGTCAGCGGACTCCCTATACTGTATTGGTCCCGGATTCACAACACCAAGCGCGCGAATTTCGACCGTAATCCTTAGAGAATTGAAATTTTCCAATATAATATCCTATAATTTATCAATTTTTGCTTTTGTATTATAAATTTGATACTCCCAGCAATTTGTTATAGCACTACACGTTATCATTTATACACTTTTGCAACTTTCTTTAATAAATAACTGCGTTTTAATATTCTTATTACTTTCTCGTGGTGAGGCTAAATTCGTAAAGATTAAAAATCAGGTCACAGACTGAAAAAGCAGCCATAGTGAAGGTAGAATTATCACGTTAAAAAAGAAAAATTGAAATAATCAAAAGAAAAAACGCGAATTCGTATCTTTTTCGATTCTAGAATATAAGAAAATTTGAATAAAATACGCGACGAGAATTGGGGAGAAGCATAAGTTAAACGCGTAAAAATATTCAATAATAAACGAACTAGGGATGAAGCTATTATTTCAATACGCGATGCACTGACTCTAGTATTTACTAAAATTCAAAAATTCTCGTATAAATTCCGAAAATAGATTATTAATTACGGTAAACTACTGAGACGGTTTAATTAAGGGTGGGCATGGTGCTGCTTTAGTTTGAAATGATTTATAAACACATAATTAACAGAGGAAAAACCGTGAAACGGCAAAACGTCAACATTCTAATTGTTATAACATGTAAACAAAACTTTAAATTTAGTGTAAACAGAAAAAATATATAATACAATTTATTTCACGGTATTGCAACAAATAAACGTTGAATCAATATTTAATTCGTATAAAAACAATTATTTAACGTAATAATTTTACCTTCACTATGGCTATTCTTAATCTACGACCACAGGTCAACCTGATATCTAATCCTTACGAACTTTAAATTCAGTCTAAACTGAGAAAATATATAATACAATTTATTTCACGGTATTGCAACAAACAAACGTTGAATAGATTCTTAATTCGTATAGAAACATTTATTTAAAATAATAATTTCACCTTCACTATGGCTATTTTAAATTTACGACCAAGGGTCAACCTGATTTTTAATCCTCCGAACTTGATTTCACAACGAGAAAGTAATAAGATCGTTGAAACGTACTTATTTGTCAAAGAAACTTGCAAAAATGTATAAATAATAATATGTAATGTTTTAACAAATTTTTGGAAGTATAAATTAATAATAAAATTGTGAAAATTAATAAATTATACGTTATTATAACATTAATAGAATTATGACTAAACCGAAGTTCGAAGTCGAGTATTTAAAGTCTGATATTACGTGCCTAGCGAGTGCCGGTAATTGTTAAAATTTGTTTAATAATTAGTAATAGAAATTCTAATTGATTCTAATGTATACAAGTGTTACAAGAAGGCTGAGTGTGTACAGGGTGGACATAGACTAGCTAGTAGCCCCCGACCACTCTATTCACATCTCAGAACCTTCAGGTCAAAATACGCCGCGAAGTGTCTAGGGCCCAGTATAAAGGGTAAATGATTTCGCGGGACATCGGCGGGTCCTTATATACCTGCGGTACCCTCTCCCCAAAGTCATTAGCAAAATCGTCGGTTAGGTCAGGCGGGAATCGCCAATTTTTCGCGGGAAACCGATTACTTTTCGCGGGAGATTTCTGTTATCGTAACACGGTATAATTTATCAATTTTCAGAATTTTGTTATAAATTTATACTTCCGACCATTTGTTATAACATTGCATATAACAATTTATACGTTCTTACAATATTCTTCAATGGAAACATAGGTTTTATTGTTCTCGTTAATAACATTGCATATAACAATTTATACGTTTTTACAATATTCTTCAATGGAAACATAGGTTTTATTGTTCTCGTTTCTTGCTCCTGGTTAAATTAATTTCGTAAGGATTAAAAATCAGGTTGACCTGTGGTCATCGACTGAAAATAACCATAGCGAAGGTAAAATTTATTACGTTGAGTAATGTTTCATATACATTAGAAGTTTATTCCACATTTATTTGTCATATTACCACGAAATAAATTGTATTATACTTTTTCCCTGTTTACACTAAATTTAAAGTTCGTAATGATTAAAAATCAGGTTGACCTGTGGTCATGCATCAAGAATAATCGTAGTAAAGCTAAAATTATTATGTCGAATAATTGTTTTTAGACGAATTAGGAATTTATTCAACGTTTGCTTGTTATAATACCACGAAATAAATTATAACGTATATTTTCTCTGCTTTACATAAAAGTCAATGTTCTGTTTACACGTTATAACGATTATAACTACACATTATGCTGTCCCACGTTATTTTTTCTGTGAATTCTGTGTTTAGAAATGATTTCAAACTAAAGCA